>NC_056729.1:1002874767-1003119432 GCF_019279795.1 Protopterus annectens
TGTGTTTGTATTTTCACAGGTAGTTGATACATGCTACCAGTGTCCTTAAGACCCCACCCCCATTATTTCCTTCAAGTGTATTACAATGGAGTCTTGGCCATTTAGGGTGTGCTAAAAGCAAGGGAATGCTAAAACTTAAGACAAAGTATGAAAAAACAAAGAAAGACATAATTTATCGAAATGGTGTGGGGCCAGAATGAGGAAATGAGAGGAGGGGCACTTGAAAGGTGCAGGGGGACTAGTGTGCATCAGGGAACTGTTGAAGTCATTTTTGTTTTGGGCTCCATTTCAATTAAGGCTGGCCTTGTTAACTGCAGTCAGACATCTGAGGTGTATATAATGAGTGGATACATACTAAGGCAGTCTGTAGATGAAAGTTAATGACCCCATCTATAATTTGATTATAACTTGATCAAAGGTAATGGTCATTGACTTGCTGTAATAGAGCCCCACCCTATTATGCCAAGCCCTACCCATTCAGTTCTTTCCTGTAGCCCCCCTTGGTTTGAAGTCTCCAGCTGCCATCACACGGATCCTTTACCTCATTTTGCCTGTGTTCATCACGGACACAAAGTCAAAATTAGTGAAATATATCTCTTTTTGACTTCTATCTAGGATGAAGAACTCCTAATCCAGTAAATTTTGATATTTTGCAAATCAATCCAAAGATTCTTTATAACCATTATTCTGAGCACTTCACCCTCATTTCTTTTCTAATAGCTATACTGTGGAACACTTTTCAGATTGTGAAGTGAAGTACTGAGTCCCCCTGTTATGGTCTTAGCTAAGGCTATTCAAGAAAAATAACTCTTGATAAACTTGACATAGTCAAATTTCACTGCATTTGAACTTATTTATTAGGAACATTAATAAAGAAACTCCAGCTCTACTCAGTCGCATACCACCTGCTCAGAGGCGATCTGTGCCTGACGTATAAAGCCATGTCCAACCCAGAATTAATGGACATGCTGCACTTCAGAAAATCCAAATCCCATCGAGCTACACACTTGAGAGACTTGAACCTCACACTGAAATAAATAGGACATGCTGGAGGGACAGATTCATAACCCAGAGGCTCCCTTCACTCTGGAATAAAATCCCAGTCCAGGTTAGGCAGAGTCCCTCACTGACACTCTTCAAGAGGAATCTTGATGAGTAGATGGGAGATCGTAGGTTTACCCCGGGTATCACTTCTGTGTCACTGTTAGACAGAGGCACAGTATACTAACCTCAAAAAAGGGCATAGCAAAATTAATTTAAAACGGGTGGCGAAAGCCAAACACACTCTGGCTAGGCTTATAAATGCCCTAGGGCAGATAGCCTAGTATGAACCTATGAACCTATGAACATCAAACTATGAAACATCACATTATCAGAAATCACTGCTTCCTTACACCACCCCTGAACTTAAACTGAATAATGTGCCTTGTGGTCAATTTCAAAACAGAGAAAGCATCACTGCAGATGCAGTTACTAAGTGTGTGATGGAAGTGATTCCTTTATTTTAAAAGATGTCTGTCTTCTTCCTGTCTGTGCAAGCATGGAACTGACATATATATATGTAAGTTCACTGCGTAAGTGTGAATGTTGGAGTGGGGGCTTCTATCAGTTGTTTTTGTGCTGATGTAACCTCATCCAGTCGTAACTCAGTGAGTCAATGGAGAAGCAGAACTCAAGTAATCAAACAAATTATTTCTGCTCTGCAAATATTGTCTCTCTAATAAAAGCCACAAAAAAACCCACAGATAAATCAATCATTAGGGTATGAAGTACAAAATACAAATGTAATAAATATGTAACAATACATGGGACTTTGCCCCATGTAGCCCCATATTTGGGATGGGGGCTCTATCTCTCCATGCCCGCTCAACATAAATATACTACTTGTTCAGTCTCATAACCATAGAATAAATGGAAATCACTAATTACATTGCAAATGTCAACACAATAGGATACAATTAATTTCCAGTAAAGCATATCATTATTGAATTGTCTCAACAATATGTTTTGCAACTATCATGACTCATCAAAACTAACACTGAAAAAAACACACATACAAAGTTAACAATTAAAATTTAAAAAATGTTCACATATGTGTAGTTATTTTAATTCAGTGCTGGCAGTAACTTTTATTTAACATTTGCTAACCAGGAAAGTCTGACAAAGCCAATTTTCAGTAGAGATCCGGGAGAAACACTCCAGATACATGTCTTTGTAATGTGGGAGGAACCAGGAGCAAACCCACATAAATGCAGGGAGGGCGTGCACACTCCACACAGAAAGTAACCCAGCCAAGAATCAAGCTGGAGAGCCTCTTGCTGGGAGGTGACAACACTACCACTGCACCACTGCGCCATCCAAGTTTTGTAGTTTCCACTAAAATTATATAGTATTTTTAGGGAAAAAAAAACAACTTTCATAGGTTATAATGTTCACATTATAATCTTAGAATTTATCTGAATATTAAACAAAATAACACCCATATTCCTTCTCCGTTTTATCCCTTGGGTTATTTTTGGGTGTGGTGCATCCATGGCTATAAAAACAACCAGGAAAAACAAGCAGTATACACAATCACAAATGTCATTTTGGTAAACCAGTCTTAATTAATTCAGCCTGTAATAACAAGTTTGTCCAAATGCTGCATGGCAAGGAGCCATTTCTGCATAACATTTATGTTGCTATAAAGCTGTACACTAAGTTTCTGGATTACAAACAGAGCAAAAACAAAAGCATCCTTCTATAATTAATATGGCAATGAAAACTTTTTTGAATCATTAAATACATGAAATGCACAGCAAAACTACACTATAGTAAACAGAAAAGCAAGTAATTAATATATTATTCCCATCGATGATAAATGATGCATAGGATTGTTTTAGAGTTGTTTAAATGACAGATATAAATAACATTTTATGTCCGGTCCAGTAGCAAAAGAAAGCCTCTGTGTTGTTTCTGCTTTCCAGGAAATAACCTTTCTCATAAAGATTATGGTTACTGTAGTGACATGCTCCTTGTGATTGGATGGTGAGAAAGCAGCTGTCTCTTGGTAATGAATCATTTACATAGACCTGTGACTTCAGAAAATTAAGTGCATCATTTACAATTGGCAAACCTAGCTTAGAGATGCATTTTCATTAGTGCCATAGAACTGAACAAATGTCAACATTTAACTTGATTTAAAAAAAATATTTAGCAGCAATGCTTCTTGCATAAAATTTTGCAAAACTGCTCACAAGACAAAATATTAAGCATTAAAGTAAATTATGAACAATACTAAACAATCTGAAAAGGAGACTAGTAACTGAACATTGAGGAACTTTTCCTCTATCTAATATATAGCATTGCCATTACACAGTCTCTAATTCGGATGAAACAGGTTGATCAGGAAGAAAAGGATCTCTTATTTTTTTCTTCAACAGTCTTCCCATTTTGAAGTTTTGTGATAAAGTTGACATAGTCAAATTTCACTGCAGACTGTGCATTAATATGCTGCAATGGTATCAAAATGAGGTTAATGGCTTCAAATTATTCATCTGATTGAATTAGATCCTGCTAAAATCTGAAAACGGTTGATGATTACGTATGCAATGTCAATCTGTACAATTCCAAAACTTAGTAATATACATTCCAGTTAACAGGTGCTCTAATTCTCCACTTATTGTAATCAGCAAACAACAGATGTATGGAAATGTGAGTGAATTTTTAAATGTGATGTAGCATTTTCATCAAAACATAATGTATTTTAGTGAAGATAATGTGGTAACAAGCATCTTATTCAGTCTACGTTGATGTCATAGAGGTAGTATAGTCACCACACTTAACACAATTTAAAGACTGGCCAGCAGAGACTTGACCTGAGTGGTGACTGTTACCTTGAGTCATTAGACATGGAAAGGATAAGGGCACAAGTATCATTTGGATGTCTCTATTAGTGCAGCAGATGAATGTTGTGAAAGCTGCTTGTGTTCTGCAAAGAAAGTACACAACAGACTGAGGCATGACTGCCTCCACTCGAACTCCAGTTTTCCATTACTTAGAACAATGAGTTTCACTGTTCAGACTTTCTTGTATGTTATAGCTTTGAAAGGGCCCCCTTTTATAAAAAAAAATCATATAGTTGTTCCTATAATTATACATTAATGAAACAAACATTAAGGGAATTTTCCTCTAACTAATGCATAGCTTCACAAGACTGATATTACAGTAACAGTCTTATTTACATAATATTTGCATTACACAATGATATTAGCAGTGCTTTAAAGCCAAAACAAATAAATATACAGCATTGCTTCACAATATTTACATAAGATACATCATTCAGTACCCCAGAGTGGTATCTGGTATGTGATCCCTCCCCAGACCAAAACCATGGGTTTTGAACAAAAATGGAGGGGTTGCAGAATCGAGACAGCTCATTCTACTATAGGAAGAAGGCTGATTTTAAGCTATTGACAACATAACAGGCAGAAAAATGTCAGAGTGGAATGTGGGCCAAAACATCACAAAACCGGTATTACTAATTTCAAATGTAACCCATAAAACAACAGTGTAGTACAGTGTCACTGTGCCTGGAAACCTAACCACTGCTGTCTCATTTACTGTCCTAGAGTTGACTACATCTGCTACCATCAAGGCTCTGGAGGCTAGGCAGAGGTCACATCACGCAAATCTGTAGGAAGCACAAAAGAGAGAGAGTGCATTAAGGTGTGTATGTAGCCAGTAAGTATCTGTAACAGAATATCCACTCTAGTAGATAACACCATGGATTACCTGGCAATAGACATTGAGTTAGACTTGCTTAATGAGGCACCTTCAGGAAATTATATGGTACAGTCTACTATGACTAAAATACATTGATACTTACATCTTTCTTCCAACAATGTCTACAGCAATGCATTCAAGTGAAACATCTATAATAGGCATTGGAATCAAATGATTCATGAATCCAGACCATGAATCTGTTGCCTGGCATTCTAGACAGAATTAACAGATTTTCTCTACCTCTTGTATTTTCCAAGGATAATAAAATCCGTCTGATACCAGTGCCTTAGTTTTATCCCTTCTCAAGTGACATTCAATACATCACTATGTGCAAATTACATAACTAATGTCTTGAACGGTTTTGGTCTGCTTAACAAACAGCAAAATGTCAGACTGGAGGTTTTGGTGATAATATCTCATGTATAATTTATTTTTATTTTTTATCACCCTACATAAGAGATCATTGTTTAGTTCAAGGAAAATGTAAGAGCAAAAATTATGCTCAACTTGTTTTTATCAGCTCCCAGCATCACTTGGATAGTCTCACTTGCTGTCACTAAGGTATCATCTTCTCACTGAAGTTTTTTTAGGTTTAATATGGGTCACTTCTGTATCTACTAAGTTTGGATTATTGTCTTCACTTATTGTTTCAATGCGTACGTTTCAATTCTTCTCCAACATACACTTGTATAGATTCTTCCTTATGTATGTCTTCCTCTGCAAATAGTAGTTATAAACAAAATGGTTCTTCAGTTTTACTTTTTTCCCTTACTCACATACCTGTTACCTAGACGTGCCTATTGATTAAGATTTTTCTGTGCTACATCAACATAAATGGGTTAAGATTTCTGACTAGACTGTGTTCCTCTGTCTAGTTCTATACTAGTATTTTCTTTCTTTTTTATTGTCTGGGCTTCCCTTTCAATAATCAGCAGCTGCTTAGAATTTACAGCGTCCAGGGTTTATTTTTCAAGTGGACAGAATGTTTGGAAATGTGGTCCGGCTGTGGATTTTTTTCAGACTTCCTAAGTTCATATCATTGAATTGCATTTGTTTGTTTACATATTTATTTATTTATTTAGTTAGTTAGTTAAATATTTTTGCAAAACTGTATTAGGAATGCAATGAAAAGACAAGAAAACAACCGACCATCAAATTAGAACCAACCTTTACACTGCACCATAGGCAGAATAGTAAAGGCACTGATATTTATACAATGAAATATTTCAAATTTTACTGCACTCAGTTAAAGAAGAGGTCTTGCACCATCTCAGATGTAGCATAGATCATTGCTCTAATAAGCAAACAAAAAATATACCAAGCACATTCTTTCCAAAGTAGTCACATAAATTGAAAGGTGCATATTTAATACAGCACACAGTGATTGAAACTATAGGCTCATTTAAGGACCCGAGTATATGGTTAGATCCAACTATGAGTTTTTCTAATCATATCAACCAATAGGTTAATGATAGTTATAGAACTATAGGTTGTATAAAACATTTTATATAGTCTAGGAAATAAAAATAGTTATAGAACTATAGGTTGTATAAAACATTTTATAAAGTCTAGGAAATCAAAAATGATGAAGTCATTGCTTGTTAGTTACATTAGACCCAAACTTGAGTACGGAATAACAATATGGAAATCCTATAAGAAAACAAGCATTAGTAAACTGGAAAGAGTACACCAGAAATATACCAAGGACATCCATGAGTGTGAAAATTTAAGTTATTATGAAAGACTAAAATATCTGAACTTGTACAGTGTCTCTTATAGATATCTAAGATGAGATCTTATTCAGGTATATAGGGCATTTAGAGACAATTACCTCTGGGGATGCTTTGGGTTATCAAAAAGTAGTAGAGAATCATCAGATATCCTATGTAGAAGATTCTGTAGGAATGAAAAGTGTATTAATTGGTTTTTCGACACAGTAGCTGATGCATGGAACAGGCCACCAAATTACATTAAAGCAAGTACTAGTTTAGATATTTTTAAGAACAGCCTAGACACCTATTATAGAAACATGTGTTTTGGTATATTGGCAAGCTAGAAGGGCATTAATGCCCATGCTAGAACTATTTGTATATGTATATTTAGTGAAATGCTGATGTAGTAAAGCAGTATGACTAAACTCTGTATTTTTCAAATGTGGAAATACCAACACACAAAATACAAACATAGCCTCTACAATCTATAATAAACCCAACTTGTCCAGATTATATTCATCATTATACATACTTACTAGTCAAAAATGTGCACACTAAATGGCAGTATGTTTACTTATGAGGTGGATATTAGGGATGAATGCATTTTGGACAATATAAAACATATTTGAGCAGTCTCACAACATATATTTGAAATCTGTATCTTCATAGTTACATCTCAAGATTTCCATGGGCAATGCCTCCTTTGGCCAAAGAGAATTTGAATGAGACAGGTGCTAAAAGTGAGGTCTTTTAAATTGGATATGTTAAGAAATGGGGCAAAGTTGAAATTAGTATGCATAAATACATTATTCTTCCACTCCAAGGTCTGAAAAGAAGTAGACAGGTCCATTTCTTTTTTGTATCTGAACATCTAAACACTTTGAACCATGAGTCCTCTGGCCCTCTGTAGATTAATGAAATTGCTTTAGGAATTGTGGTCCTTGGGATGTGAGCCTCCCAACACTTTTATCCAATTAACCCCCACATGTCTTCTCTGTTCTCTCAGGTCTTTAGCCTAAGATTTTTACACAAGTATAATGCCTGAGTCCACACTCCTTTCTTTCTAAGCAGCTAATGACCGAGTCATTAGGTCAGGATTGCAAAAAAAAAAAAAAGTCATCATTTTTTATATAGCCAAAACAATAGATTTGCTGATTTACCATCATTTCTATATTAGTTTGGCCCAAATCTTTTCCCATATTTTGCAGAATCATCCATGCCTAAACATTGATCCTTTTATGCTATCTTCAAAACCTCCTAGATTCCATATTTTCTATTATCGTGGGTGTTTATTCTCTGCAGTTAGGTGATGATCAAGTTTAGCTCAGGGGATTCCCAAATAGAGCATTTGTCTATCCCAGAGAAACTAGGACATGGCAGTGACTTTGACATATGTAGTTAGCTCAAGGATTCCTTGGCCCCCATCATTGCAGTAGAACATCATCTTTGTGTGCTATACTACTGAGAATTTAGATTCCCAAAAGAAAATCTTTCTTATTCAGGGTAACTCGTGGTGTTTTTCTATATACAAGAACATAGGTAGGAGGACTGTTTTAAAACTGAGAATCTTCCTAAAAAATATGGATGACTGAATTGTCATACCCTCAAATTCTTTTTACACACCTCTGTCAGAGTGTGTATATCTGTTCTAACCATCTTTTCAAAACAGTGACCAATCCTGATCCCCATATATACCCATTATTAAGTAAAAGCCCAACCAATTTACCATTCTCTTTTTATCTGGAGAGCTCTCAGGCAGGGGGTAACAACTGTCTTCTCCTCATTCATTCATAGTCTACAGATCTCTCCAAAGGAATTAAAGACCTCGATAAACTCTAGTATCACTTCTTGTGGTTGTGTTAGCCATGGGCTTCACTCATCCATAAATCAATAGTTGACAGTTGTCTGATCCCGATCACAGTAAAGCCTCATTTGCTAAAATGTTGCTTAATTATAATGCTCCACGTTTTTACCACCATAATAAGCAGCAAGGAGGGACAAAGAGCATTTATGTTGTATCCCCCTTAAACAGAGAAAAAGAAGCAAAGCAGCTCTCATTTGTTATCATTTGGGTGAGTGGGTCAGTATACAATATCTGAAGTGTGTGAAGGAAGTTCCTTTAATCTCTGAACTTCTATAAGCCTAACAAAAACATCCCATCTCAGTGAAACAAATGTGTTTGGAAGTCAATAACAACTGCGATAGCTGGAAGCTGCTGATAACAGGCTAATTGTTTCACATTAATAAAAAGTGTAAATGGTTCAGGCGTCCCCTGCTTACACATCCCTGCTGGGTACAGCCTGTTATTCTTTGAAGTGTTTTACATATTTAATAAGTGATAAGTGATAATTTCTCTTCAGTCCCTCTGGTCAGCTCTAATAACTGCTTTGTTATACTTCTTTAGGCTAAAATATTTACTGCATAGCATCATTTTTTTCTACAACTGTGTTCCTGCAGGCCATTCTGTCATAGGACACACATTTAACATTTCCTCATATATTCTGCTTTCTTATTTATTTCTGCTCCATAATCTGCTCTTACATTTCAGTCATTTTCCTCTTTCATGTATACCATTGCATTGCTGCTACATTTCAATTTATGATAAGCATTGTGTTTTTCTCAATAGCTATCACTGCTATTGTTGAATATCTTAAAACATGGCGTGTTCTAGTTTATTCTGTTTTGTTCAGGATTCTGATACCACATAGTGTTATATTTATTTTTTAGCCATACATGTATGTTAGTTCCCTTAGCATCTTCTAGAATAACTTTTTTCCTTTGTTCTTGTCTTTCTAGCGTATATCAAATGCCAGGAATACAGCTTCTATGGGACCTGACAATATCCCTGGCTGTGTTATACATGAATTACAGAGTGAATTGGCACCTCACCTGTGCGCCCAGTTCAATCACAGCCTCGCTTCAGGCTTTGTCCTTACCAAATGGTGCACTGCTATAGTCATGCCTCTCCACAAAGGAGGAGCGACTACAGACCCTGGGAACTATCGCCCCATTAGCCTGACAAGTCTGATATGCAAAGCTATGGAATACATCATCATGGACCTAAGAAACAAGGATATAGGGAATCTCCAAACTCTGAATCCCACACAGTCTGGTTTTGTGAAGGGTAGATCATGCCTGCTCAACTTGGTCAACCACAGCTGTAGATGAAGGCAAGTTTCACAGGGATCGGTCCTGGGTCCTCTAATGTTTGGAATATAATAAAAGGACAAATGATTAGAGTAGCTAGAATGACTTCTGACAAAACAGAACTGATGGAAGAAATGGAAATACTACACAATATGTTCAAGGAAAGGGGATATCCTGACCACATGATTGAATCAAACAAAAAGTTGTAACAGATAGATTGGATACATTATACAAACCCCTACTAACAAACATAGGTACTATTGGGGTAGAAAATACGTTTAGCACTAAAAAAGATGAGGAAGAGAAACTTCCTTTTTTGGTTTTGACACACTTTAATGGTGTCAGATGGATTAAAAAATGCATCAACGATGCATGGGGAATGTTTAGTAAAATGTCTAATAAGACAGATGTTTTCCATTTACCACTTAGATATGCTTTTAGGAAGAACAGAAATTTGAAAAATATACTTGAGAAAAAGAAAAACATTCCAAGTGGAGCAAGTAGTAAATATGGTACTTTTAGATGTGGTAGGTGTGCACAATGTGTTTTTATGGCAGATACTAAAGAATTGGAACTACCAAATATTAATTTGAAATTGATAGGTAGTAAATACTACAGTTGTTACACAAAAGGGGTGGTATATTTGTGTTACTGTAAGAAATGTCTGAAATACTACATAGGGAAAACTGAACGTAATTTAAGGGCACGTATATATGAACACAATAGAGATATTATCAAAATGAACGACAACAATGCCTTATTTAGACATACCCGGATATGTAGAGATGCAGATTTTAAATTTTGGATATTGGAAGAGGTGGTGAAGCAAGAGAGAGGGTGGGATTGGGAAACCAAACTGGAATTTAGGGAGATGGTTTGGCAGTTAAGGTTGGACGCATGTGGAAATTATGGATTGAATGACCACATATCCATCAACCCAGCCCTTAAGATTCTCGCTGATGACCCAAAGAGACATCAATAGATGGTTAACTGTTGTAACTTATGTAAACAAATAAATAAATAATAAAATATTTAGATTCAGTCCTTATGGAGCATGTACATATAATATATTTTATTTTATTTTTATTAACGGTATAGCTTAAAATATAGTTGTTAACACTATTTAAGGTACAAGAATAAATGTGGTTTTAACATACAATATTTTTATACTATATATATATTTTACATACATTTTATATATATTTTTTATATTTTTATATATGTATTGGTATTTATACACCAAACTAATGTATTAATAAGAAATGAGTATTTCCTGTCACAATTTCTTTGATGCTTTTACTTATATTTAATTTTTACAACATTTATATAAGTTGGAAACAAAATTATGAAATGTTAAGATCATGAATTCCTATGAACCTCTACAACTTTGTATTAACATTCAAGTGTAAATTACCAAAGGTTTGGTTCAGCATTACCTCAATGTTAATTAGTGTCAATTAATGGCCAGCCTATTAGAAGTCAAGATTAATTGTGTTTTACTTAGATGTATTTAAACTGAAGATTTGCATGTGTAACAGATTCTGATGAAGTCCCCATATGGGAGATGAAAGTGCTTAATCTGTTTTTTTTGTCAAATAAATTAGTGTCTTGAAATGTTTTACCTAGTGGTCTGTTGGACTTGGACCATGAATTTACTGAAATTGAGTTTCCATGTTTTATTAAGAGGAAAACCTTTATTGTTACTGGAGAACAGCGCCTACAACTGCATTTTTTCTGTTATGAAGGCAAGTTTGTTCGTACAGCCCACCTTGATCTGGCCAAGGTCTTTGATACCACTCCCCACTTAGGAATCATAGAAAAACTCACTAAGCTAGGCATCTACTTCTATATCACTAGGTGGGTTGCAAACTGGCTCACAGATAGAACACACTGTGTGAAAGTAGCTGACTCCAAGTCAGACTGTTGACCAGTCACGAGTGGAGTCCCACAGGGATCGGTCCTGGGTCCTCTAATGTTTGGTATCTACTTCTCAAAAGTCCAGGCCAACACGAAGGAACTCTGGCTGACAAAGTTCCCAGATAATTGCAAGTTGGGAGCCATTATTAACTTCCCAAGTGATGTTGACATCCTACAGAAAGGCCTCACTGAGACCAATGACTGGTGTCAGAACAATGGCCTTAAGCTCAATGCCAAAAAACGTGTCATCATCCCCTTTGGGAAAAACCCAGTTTCCATGAATTACCACATCAATGGTAGTCCACTGAACACAAAAAGTGTTATAAGAGATCTGGGAACACAGGTTGACAGCAACCTCTCTCAACACATTGCCACTGTGGTCAGAAAGTCCTTCTATGTGGCATATTTCCTTACTAAGGGTTTTGCATCCAGGAAGAAAGAAGCCATTGTCTCCCTCTACTCTTCCCTCATTAGGCCAATCATTGAGTACAACGCCCCATTTGGCATGTACCTCACTAGACACCTGCAACAACTGGAGAGGCTACAAAAGTACCTCACAAAGAGGATTCTAGGTCTTAACACATCCTATATGGACAGACTCAAAAAACTCCAACTATTCTGTCTCATATCATCTACTTACTGCCGATCTCTGCTTGACTTACAAAGCCATGTCTGGCCCAGCCCTGTTAGAAATTCTACATCTAAAGAAATCCCAATTCCTCCGCACCACACGCTCCAGAGATCACAACCTCGTTATCACAATCAACAAAACATGCTGGAGAAACAGGTTCATAACCCAGAGACTGCCCATGATATGGAATAGACTTCCCATACATGTCAAACAGAGCACCTCACTGGTCCTCTTCAAGGGAAATCTTGATAAGTGGATGGGAAAAAGAAAATTCACCCTGGGGTTCACTCCAGTGGTTCTACTCGACAGAGGCACTGGGAACTAAGGTTGGTTGGCACAATGCCAGGGCAATCCTATGGGCTAGGCTTGTAAAGACTCCAGGGCAATTAGCCTAGTACACACATATGAACCTATTTCAGTCTCAGGTCCCCATTTTCATTCTACAGTAATATTACACTTACTATACTTGGTTGGTTGATTTCTTAAACAAGTTACACAAGTTCTTTCTCCTCAACTTCCACAGTGCTCTGAAGTGGGGAAATCATTCCCAACAATAATATTAAGTATTAGGATAGGTGCAACACCTACAGGATGTATTATTTTCTTAATACTGTCTGAAACTCTGAAGATATAATGGGACATTATTTTTGTCTCTGTGAAGATAAACTACCTGTACCTCTACTTATATGTTTATGCTTACACACATTCAAACCTTTCCATAAAGCTCCTGTACTGATGTATCCAGTAAACCTTATAAAACACAAATACCCCATAAATAATTGCCTAGAAAACAACCTATAGTAGGACAAATTTAATGGCACTTCACAGATAAAAACTCAATACAAATGTAAAAAACTCCAATCAAGCTCTTTCATCCATAAAAATTCAGGACTTCGTCAGAACCAGTAAACCTGACAGTTAATTGCCTTCCAAAATAGTGTGCCTTTCATTACTTTAGTCATTGCACAGTGACAACATGCATATATTTTACATGCATTTTATCTCAGTCTATGAATATTTCTTTTTGGCATGCATTTCAAATATTTGCACATTCCAAGCAGTAAAACTGTTCTGTTAACAAGTTATCTCAGTAAAAAGCATATTGTATTTCAGAGGCAATGCTCGATTACAAATAAAAGAGTTACATTTATATACACACACACAAAAAAAATGATTTGCAAAGTAACATTCGGCAGCAGTAATGAGTACATCTGAACTTCTGAGATCACTTTGATATACCCATTTTCTTATATTAACATGCAGTGCTCTAAAGAAAACCAATTTAAAAGTGCATGTACAGTAAACAATATTATATATACTTAAACTTTTGCTATTTTGGAAGGAACATAGACACTAGGTTATTCTCTGTACTTTGGTCAGTCGTTTAGTCCTTTAAATCACATTCTGAGTGCTTTCATTCATTGTAAAGTTTTCAGTCAAACTTCATCAGAAAATTTTTATAACATCTGACAAACACAGGGCAGGATATTTGCTAGGTCAAAAATTTAACAGTTCACAAATAGCAATATTCGATGCACCTCTGAGGGTCGTTACTGCTAGGAGCATTAATAATAATGTTTTATTATTGGAAAATTTGCTGCGCTCCCACAAAATTGATGTTGTTATTGTTTGTGAAACATGGTTAAAAGAACAATGACTGGAAACCAGTTCTGTCGGGGTATAAATGATTTTACTGTAACAGACATTCTAACAAATAAACAATTGGAGGTGTTATAATAGGGATTAAAGATATTTATAAGACCTGTGATTATTACATTTTCAATGATAACACCATTACTATAGACCGAGTAACTGTGACAATAAAGACACCCTTTGAACATATGACAATTGTTGGAGTATATAGGCCACCAAAGTCCAGTGCTGATGACCTAGAAAAATTCATACCCTTCTTACATGAAACACAGGAGGAAAAAATGATAGTAGCTGGGGACTTAAGTTTACCAGAAACAGTCAGGAATAATATTGATTCAACAACATTAGCAAGGAAGCTTTTCACAGCATATGTTCACGGACAGCAATTGCTTCAGGTTGTAAAAAAAAGGCAAAGGAACATACTAGACATTATTTGTGTTCCTACAGAAATTACTGTTATTTCATGTCAAGTTTTACCTACGTTGAAGTGCATTGATCATGGGGTTATAAAGGTTAATTTGCTGCTAGTTAATTCTGCCAAACTGAAATCTAAACCAATGCACAGAAGATTAATTATAGATTACTTGGAAGCAAATCAGTCACTATGTAAAACTAACTGGAGTGATGTGTTCAGTGGAAAAACTGCAAAAGGAATGTGGAAAGTTTTGAAAGAAAAATATTTGAGTGCAAAAGATCTGAAAAAGAACTTGACTAAAATTGATCATTTGGGCACAGGAGAATAATATGCTAATAAATACATCAAAAACTAAGCATATGAGATTTGGGAGACATAAACTGAAGGGTGAATATTTAATACAGCACACAGTGATTGAAACTGTAGGTTCATGAAAGTACCTGGATATATGGGTAAATACAGCTTTGAGTTTTTCTAATCATATCAACCAAACTGCTTAATGATAGTTATGGAACTATAGGTTGTACAAAAAAAATTATAAAGTCTAGGAAAACAGAAATGATGAAGTCATTGTTTATTAATTTCATTAGACAAAAGCCTGAGTATGTAATAACAATATGGAAATCTTATATTTATTTATCATTTTGTTGACTGGGAAAATCTGACTAGGACAGAGCCTATTTTCAGCTGATGTTCAGGGAGAGACACTCCAGACACATGTCTTTAGATTGTGGGAGGAATCTGGAGTACCCAGAGGAAACCCACATGAACACAGGGAGAATATGCAAACTCTGCACAGAAGGCACCCCAGCTGAGAACTGAACAAGAGAACCTCTTGCTGTGAGGCAACAATGTTAACCGCTGCACCACTGTGCCAAAATCTTGTAAGAAGCCAAGCATGAGTAAACTGAAAATAGTACACAGAAAA
Organism: Protopterus annectens; assembly: GCF_019279795.1. Lineage (NCBI taxonomy): Eukaryota > Metazoa > Chordata > Ceratodontiformes > Protopteridae > Protopterus > Protopterus annectens. The sequence goes on from NC_056729.1 coordinate 1,002,889,935, forward strand.
TATAGCAAAAGCATCCATGGATATGAAAATGTATGTTATTATGAAAGACTAAAATGTCTGAACTTGTACAGTGTCTCTTATAAATATTTAAGAGAAGATCTTATTCAGGCATAGAGAGCATTTAGAAACCACTATCTCTGGGAATATTTGGGGTTTTTAAAAAGTAGTAAGAGAATCATTAGACAGCCTATGTAGAAGATTCTATAGGAATGATAACTACATTAATTGATGCTCTGAGATAGCAGCTGATGCATGGAACAGACTACCAAACTACATTAAAGCAAATACTATTTTAGAACAGCCTAGACACTTATCATGGGAACAACTGTTTTACTATGTTTTCAAGCTAGAAGGGCATTAATGCCCTTGCTTAAAATACTTGTATGTATGTATGTATGTATGTATGAGTCAACAAATGAATTACATATAGATATACTATATGAATACCATGTAAACCTTATTTCTGAATATTCTACATATCACATTTTTGTTAAAAGTCTGCTGATCAACTATGCACAGTGCTCAATGGACGGTGTAGTGGTGCTGTTGTCACCTCACAGTAAGATGTTCTCCAGTTCGATTTTCAGCTGGAGTGCCTTCTGTGTGGAGTCTGCATATCCTCCTTTCATTTGTGTGGGTTTTATCCTGGTACTCCAGTTTCCTCCCACATTACAATGACATGCATCTGGAGCATTTCTCCCCAGGCCTCTGCTGCAAATTGGCTTTGTTCCATGTCAGACTTTCCTGCTAAACAAATGTAAAATAAAATATATAAATCTTTAACACCTTTCTTACCATGGCAAAAGTAGTCTCATGATTCAAGGAAACTAACATCATCCCACTACCTAAGAAAACCACTCCCTCCAGCTCTAACAACTACAGACCAGTTGCTCTGACATCCACTGTTATGAAATGTTTTGAGTGGCTGATCCAAAAGCATCTTTCATCATGCCTACCTCCTGGTTTTGACCTTCTGCATTTTGCATACAGAGCTAACCTATCCACAGCCGATGCCATATCAGTAGCACTGCACATCAGCCTTGAGCATTTAGAGGCCAAAGACAACTACGTGATGATGCTGTTCATAGACTTCAGCTCTGCATTTAAACTATGGTACCAATGCAGCTGAAAGAAAAACTGCACATTTAGGAATCAGTAAACATCTCTATAACTGGATCATGGACATCCTGATTGAGAGACCACAGAGGGTGAGTTCAGGTAAGAACATATCAAAGTGCACAAGGATTAACACTGGGGTTCCAAAGGGATGTGTTCTCAGCCCACTGTTATTCACTATCCTGAAATGCAACTGCTATGCTAAGCACAAGTCCAACCATATCATGAAGTTTGCTGATGACACCACAGTTGTGGGGCTCATCACAATGGAGGATGAAAGGGCTTCTCCAATCAGTTGGTGCGAGGGGAACAACCTTGACCTAAATGTAAGCAAAACTATAGAGATTATCATCAACTTCAGGAAAAGGAGAACAAACTACCCAGTGCCTAGGATCAATGGTGAGAGTGTGGAGATGGTTAAGAGTATGAAATGCCTGGGTGTACACATATCAGAGGATCTCTCGTGGTCAGGAAACACCAGCCAACTGGTCAAGAAAGCACACCAATGCCTCCACTTTTTAAGAAGGCTGAAAAAAGCTAAACTTCCTCTTCATATTCTCTCCACTTTCTATAGAGGTGCAATACAGAGCATCCTCACCTTCAACGTCACGGTGCGGTGTGAAAGCTGCATAACTACAGAAAGGAAGGTGCTACAAAGAGTGGTGAGGCTTACAAAGAAGGTAACAAGTTCCAGTTTTCCATCAATACATCTTTATTCTACAAGTAGCATCTGAAAGATCACCAAAATAATACAGGACAACACATATCCTGTGCATGGACTGTTTAAGCATGTGGCACTGGGCAGGAGATATCACAGCATCTGCTGCAGGACTACAAGATTCAGTAACAGTTTCTACCCTACAGTGATTATACTTCTGAACTTGGGCACTAGTCCCTGGGGTTTGGACACATAATAATGCAATTTTTATTCATGTGTACAATATATACTTACATATATTTCAAGTAAGTGCAATATTTATTTATTATATTCATAGTCAGTAATATTTAACTCACTCAAGTGGAATAACATATAAACAATTTAGGCATTTCAATCTGTAGTGTGTTCTGTATTACTTTAAATAGGGTAGTTAATTTAACTCAAAGCAGGGTATTCTTTTAGTTTATAAGTGCTGGTAAATATCTCTACTCTTTCTTGCACATATTGGGAGTAGTATTGTATTTGTTAGTTATGTTTATTACTCTACTTGTATGTGTTGTTTCACTTTCTTTTGTAATCTCAAGAATTGAGCTGATGCATAAAATTTCGTTTAGGCTGCACATGTGTAGTTCTAAATGGCAATAAAGTTTACTTTGACTTTCAGTCAACATGCAAAATATTACCTGCAAAAATAGTCCCCAGGATTTAGTAAAGTTCTGTGCAAGAATAAACTATTCTTGCACCGAATGGATCATGTCCATGCAGCACAGTAGCGTGCCTTGCATATTCATGAAGATGTGCTGCTGTAACACCTACACGGACATGATCCATGAACAAGTGCAGGGGGCATGTTACAGCAGTGCCTGCACATGTAACATGCCCCCTTCACTCAGAAAGTGCTGTTACAGCACTTTTAAAAGCAAAAACACAGTTGTCTGCAGATATACTGCACCAGTGTGCAGTATATCTGCAGAATGTATGCCACAGACATGCATCTGGAGCATGTCACGCAGGGCCTCTGCTGAAAATAGGCTCCCCATCCTAGTCAGCCTTACCCAGTCAACAAATAGTAAATAAGGAAATAAAATAAACACAACACTGACATGCCTGAGTTCCCATACACTGCACAAAATACACGCTAACACAAAACCCCTTATTCTGTGCAATTTTAAAGTGCTAACATTTTCCCCAGTGTTGTGCCCTTGTTCCCCCATTACGGCAGGCATACTCCTAAAGTGAGAAAAAGTTAAATTCCATTTAAATCTTCAAAATCTTTTTTTTATTAAACCAATAAAGTTTAACCATACCTGAGCAGGTGTGCCCGTCTCGCAGCTATACATAGCAGAGTTTAAACAGCAAAAGAAGCTAAATAGAAATATACACAATACAAATAGTGAAACTGGAATAGAGTAGTGGTTAGAGCATTTGCCTAGTATGCATCATGATTTGAGCCCCCCAACAGTCCATACATTTTCCTATGTGAAACACAACTAAAATGTATTTTTCATAAATATGTAGTGAATATTAGTATGTATATGCTAACCAGGGTAGTGTAGCAGCCCCAAATAAAAGGTGTTAATGAAATTTAAAGTTTAAGCAAGATTTAGCATAGCTAAGTGGAGTTGCATACAGGTAAGCAGGGCTTAGCATCAACCCCTTTAAGCAATGGTTATCTTTGCTAAGTGGGGTTACCTGGTGCTTAGCTTAGCACAGCAGTTTCAAAACTGTCCAATCACAGTAAAGGGTGGGAAATTAGCCCTATTTAAACCACACAGGTGGGAATACAGCTCATAACCAGTTGTTGCTCCCCACTGTAGTTAATATGGCTGGTGTAGGTGAAGGTGTGTGCTTTTGGGTGCAGTGCTGGGGCATTCAGGAATCCAGGGTCATGACTGGACTCCTCATTAAGGACATGAAGGGTGACTGCTGCAGAACCAGTACCAGGGTTCCCAATACAAAGCAGAGGTCTGGCACCATCTTGCCCAAGATCTCACCACTGCCACTGGCATCCCTTGGACTGGTGAGCAGGTTCGGCACCACTTTGCCAACTTGAAGTGGCGGAAGAGGGACCTTTTGGACCAGTGGGTTCAAGATGCCAGGCAGGAATGCTCCAGCTGTGTGTAAGCATTAGTCAAAATAAGTGTTCTCCAAAGTCCAGCCTGCATATGTGATGGATAGGCATGCATAAATGTTTTTCTTATCTCAAGTGCAGCTACAGATGAGAGGGCTGTGAACTTGGAAGCCCATGTCAGCAGGCTGCTAAGGCTGCATCGCGAGGCTAGTGAGTAACAATCTAGCTGGTATTATGTAGGGCAAATAAATAAAAAGTAGTAGAATATCACCTTGCAGTATTTAAAAATGGGTAAGTTTTTTTAATGACTGAAGAAGCCAGTAGGAGAATAATAGTGAGATATAGGTTATATATCAATAAAAGTGTAATTACCTGTCAATAAAAGTGAAACCCCCGGACTGGTTGTGTTTACTCTGTTATTGTATGACTTGAAAGTTTCATGCACCAATATCTGATATCATAATAGTAATGTTGTGTTAACCACTGTTTTCCCCGCTGTGTTATGTCGGAATGTACATAAAATAATGTTGTAATCACAAAGTCAGATTGTACAACCAAGAGAGAATTAGACAAAAAACATTCAAGTAAGAAACAGCAGTTTCGCAATAGCTCGTTCTGATGAAACACACATTTGTTGTATTTTTAGTAGAAACAGCCACGGTATTAATCCCGGGAGTGTTAGTAAGCTGCATGCATAATTTCAACTAGGATTTTGTGAATATGTGTAGAAACAGTCAAGCAGTGACAACATAAATTCCCTCCACAGGTCTTCCAGGTAAAAGAAGGTATAAAGTAGCTATAAGAAGCATGTACTAATACTGTGTCCAACACCCACAGTCCAACCCCAAGGCTGCAAATGACAGCAAGATAAGTACATACACCAAGTGGTCTCCCCCAAGAAATGTTCAAATGTGTCATGCTGTCACAGCTACCGGTCCCTGCTATCAGCAACTATGGTAACCAATAGAAATAAAGGCAGAGTATATCAGTAGCACACACACACACACACACACACACACACACACACACACACACACACACACACACACACACACACACACACACACACACACACACACACACACACACACAGTGTGAGTGCACATATGTAACACTGACTATGTGAATATGGATAGAAACAGTCATGTAGTATTAACAAACATTCCCTCCACAGGTCTTCCAGGTAAGAGAAAGTATAAAGTAGCTATAAGAAGGCTGTAATTATACACTGTGTACAACCATATCACTGCCCAACCCAAGGCCTTAGGTTGTTATAATACCTGTAGAGTAATGAGTAGGGTAATGATCATTAAAGCTGTGACCACTACAAGAATCTACATTTGTTAACTGATATCTCTCTCTCTCCCCCGCCTTATCTTCACCAATAATCTAAACACATAAATGAATGGGTATGTTTTCCACCAAATCCTGCTGTTGGGACATGTGTCCTGTTGTTCTACAAATGCTGAAATGTATTCCAATTAATGTTCCCTGTTCAAATACTATCATTGGTGGCCTGTTGCTACTAATGTAACCTGCACACCGGTGTAATGCCCATTGTGATTCCATACATGCAGTGTTCTGTTTGCTATGCAAATGTTCCAAATCTGTTGTTTGAAGTTAATGGGAATACTCATGCATGCTGTTATAACTAATCCTGGAATGTAGTTACCATTAATAACCAACATATGTTCTAAAACTGCAACACCATAGCACATCTGGAAGGCTGATCCCAGCAGATCCGCCTCTCCTGCCTCATCTGGTTGTGGCACCCAGCACATCTGGGACCCACCTCGGAACCTCCTCGTCCACTGGTCCTGCACCACCTTTGGATGGAACTGCCTCAGGGGATGGAGCTCACCCCCCCTGGGCACTGGAGTGGACAGGATCCTGTCACCCGAAGCCAAGCCAGGGTCTGGTGCGTAGTGAGCTGCACAAGTAATTGGGAGATCTGCTATGCCATCTTTAGGTCCACATGGTGCAATTAGAGGGTCAGCCTGTCCCTCATGCTGAGCCCTCAAAACAGCCAACTTTGGGGCCGTGAAGGTGCAGTGGTGACTGCCCATGGGTAGGGACCTCAGTCCCACTGTATCCGTTTGGAGGTTCATGGGATTCCAATTACCAAACACCCCTCCCCATCCAAGGTGTTTACCCCCACGTGTCATATACTGCCCCTGTATGCTGTCTTGTCTGTCTTCCTACCCAACCTACCTCCCCAAATAGGCCTACTATCCTTCCCCAACATCCTACTCTTACCTTAAAAAAAAATAAAAGGCAACCTGTTCCTAAAAAAATGTCACCCCATACATAGCTGTCCATTTCACACGTGTCCACTGGACACATGTAATTTTGTCTAATTGGCTTCACAACACATTATTGTTGTTCTCACCCCCCTCTTTCAGGGGTTTGAGTGTCCAAATTTACCTCCAAATTCAGTATATATGCACAGCTATTGCTGTAGAAGGACAGCTATAGACCTTCCCTACACCCACCCTGCACATCCCTAGCTAACTTTCATATTGTTTTTCCCTCTTCAAGCCCCCTTTTTCACCACTTTCCTATCACCCCTTTTTTCTTTTCTTTTAAAGAAATTAGCATGGGGGTAAGCGGGAATAAGCAGTAGTAAGCGGGAGAAAGCCTGTCTGTGTGGTGCTAAGCAATGCCTACACAAATTAAGCACTTTTTTAAGGCTGTCTGTCAGCGCAGTTCAATAGCAGTTAGCATTGCTTATCGCTGCACAAACCCACGCAAACCTGCTTACAACTGCTTAAAAGTGCCTTAATCACTCTGCACCCAACAGCCCTTGTTCTGCCCAGCAACAAAACAATCAGCCCTTGCACATCTTGAACCCAGGACCCTGCACACAGCAATTTACCACTAAGCCATCTGAGCTGTAGTTATGCCCTCAAACATAACATATCAGTAGAGAAAATGTGTATATCTATCTATATATATATATATATATATATATATATATATATATACACATATATATATATTTTATATATATATATATATATATATATATATATATATATATATATATATATATATGTGTGTGTGTGTGTGTGTGTGGGTGGGTGTGTGTGTAGTGCAATCAGACACCAGATCCACACTCTGAACCTCTTACTGCAACAAATCTGCCCAAAGGCTGTCTAAATGGGGGTGAAGGGGCCCAAAATAGGAACCTCTTTTAATTATTGCCCTTATGCCTTTCTCCCCAACAGAACTGTTCTGCTTTGCAACAAAATAATAAGCCCTGCCAAGTTTCAACCCAGGGCCCTGTCAACTACAATCAAAGCAATGTACCATTACACCATCTGAGCCCTATAAAATAGTGATGACATTTCAAACATATCAGTTAGTACAGTCATTCAACAGTAGGGAAAGGAGCCTGTAGAATTTATATATATACATGTATATATGTATGGAGATGCATATATGTGGACAAATCTATACATAATACATATATATATATAGAGAGAGATATACATCCACATTTATATCTACATATATGCATGCATACATATATATAGAAAGGTGAATAAATACATACATATATATATCTATATATATGTGTATATATATATATATATATATATATATATATATATATATATATATATATATATATATATATATATATATATATATATAGCTATATAAAAATATATGTATATGTTTACATAAATATACAGAAATATATGACAGCTACAAACACATCCAATCTGAGGGTCATGCTGCTGCAGAATAGAAGTCTAAATCTGAAAATGAGCTCAGTGGAAGTATTCCTTAAAATAAGGAAAAATTACATCTGTGCTGTAACAGAGACATGGTTAAAGGAAGCAGGAAGCACCCCTGTACTACCAGCCTCAATTAAAAGTTGAGATCGGTCATCAAAAACTACAAAGTTAGCTGTGAGAACAGAATTGGAGCCCATAGTAAAGACAACCACAAGGCCTCATACTGGCATACCCTACATCAACTTTATTACAAGCTGAGATAAGTTCAAACTTGCAGTGTTTTACGATAGTACTGAATTTTATTTTTTCTGTTTATTGTTTCATTGAATATTGTGTTAAAATAGTACTGCATTTATCTGCTTATTTATTTGTTTACTGAAAACTGTGACCTCTCTCTCTCTCTGTTTTCTCCCTGTCTGCAGTTAGTTTTCCCCACCCATCCTCCCTGTTCTTGTTGTGCTATTAATCTTGGTGGCTTTGGAACTGACCAACCTTCCTGTAAATTTGTGTTTGAACACTCCTCCTGGGCCTATCTCATTTGCTCACTCAACCGAATACAGTGAGATCATATTTTGATTTCAGACACTCCTACCATTCCATTCTGTTCAGCCCTATCCCAGCTCTATCCTAGTCTAGTCTCATTAGCTCATCCTGCCTAATACAGAGAGAACATTTGAGTAGGCATACCCATTTAGGCCCTGAACTTGCCTGATTGAAGACTGCTGAAACAGGGCTCATTTCTGAGGTTTTTTACTGGTTAATTGGGTAATTTGTTCAAATCAATTTGCTTGTTTTCTATTGTTATAAAAGAAAAAATGCACTTTATCTGCTTTTACTGTATTTGTGTTTCTTTCTGCTTAATTACCTTATTTTGCTTTTGCCGCCTCTTAAAAGTACTCAGTTGTGTTTATTCTGCTGCATTTATTAGTGCTTGGTAGTAGCCTGATTAAATTGTAACTGTTATTCTAAGTCTTTTGGCTATTGCGCTTGGGCTTCAGGCCAGTTGTTTTACATTAAGAAGGTTTGTGGTCTACACTGTTATAGCAGGACAGGTAGCTTATATCCTTCTAAGTTGGGAATCGCTGATTGAAGGCTCAGTGTCTGTTATTCTAAAAGTGTATTAGTTCTGGTTTAAGCACTTGGGCTCCAGGCCAGTTATTTTACATTAAGTAGGTTTGTGGTCTGCACTCTTGTGGGATGAGAGGCTAGATTTTTTTCCTTCTGAGCTGGGAATTTCTGGTTAAAAGCTTACTGTGCCTGCTCATTTAACTGTTTTTCTGATATTGGTGTGCCTTGCCTGCTGTAGCATAGACTAGATTCAGGCCTGCTGAATCTAGCTTTGTTTGTATAACTTGAGCACTAATCCAGGCCATCTTTTTTGGAGAAGGTTCCCCCTGCACCCTAGTGGCAGGGGATGTACAGTTAGAACTTGTCAGATTGAAGGCTGCTGGAACAGGGCTCAGTTTTGAGTTTTTTTACTGGTTAATTGGGTAATTTGTTTAAATCAGTTTGCTCATTTTCTATTGTTTTATATATATATATATATATATATATATATATATATATATATATATATATATATATAAATTTGCACTTTATTCATCTGTTTTTACTGTAATTGTGTTTCTTCCCACTTTATTACCTTATTTTGCTTGTGCTTCTTCTTAAAAGTACTAAATTGTATTATTCTGCTGCAGTTATTACTGCTTGGTAGTAGCCTGATTAAATTGTAACTGTTATTCTAAGCCTTTTGGTTTAAGCACTTGGGCTTCAAACCAGTTGTTTACATTAAGAAAGTTTGTGGACTGCATTGCTGTGGCAGGACAGGTAGCTTGCATCCTTCTAAGTTGCGAATTGCTGATTGAAGGCTCAGTGTCTGTTATTCTAAATGCACATTAGTTCTGGTTTAAGCACTTGGGCTTCAGGCCAGTTATTTTACATTAAGAAGGTTTGTAGTCTGCACTCTTGTGGGAGGAAAGGCTAGATTCTGCCCTTCTGAACTGGGAATTTTTGGTTAACGGCTTATTGTGCCTGCTTATTTGATCTGTTTCTTTCTGAAATTTGTGTGCCTTGTTTGCTGTAGCCCAGAAGTTAGTAGTTTATTGGCCATTTTGGGCTAATTTCTATCTCTTACCTTTCCCTGCTATAAAAACCGCATTTGCGCGGTTTTGAGAGCCGGGCATAGCCTATTAGCTAGGGTTAAACTATTCTCGGCTCCACATAGTCTGATCTTCAATTTTTCCCTTGGAACTAGACAAACTTTCAACTTAAGCATTCAAACTATTCATTTCACAGCCTAGCACTTGCTCAAAACTCATAGCAAGCACTAATTAACCCTAGCACTAGATCCCCTATACTGTCCAGAAGGACAAGGCTCTCTATTCGTCCCTACCAGCTAATGAGTAAAACAGCTCACTTTACCTATTCAGGCATGTTCAAAGGGCAGTTTCAGGTGTACTCTCCAGTCCAACTGGTGAATCTGGGCATTTTGAGGCAATGTTACAACTGCCTCATGTAGAGAGACAAGCCTCTCCTCCTACCACCAAACACTAATATATGCAAGAGAAGCAATTATACAGCCAAACTGGAGGCAAAGCTTTCCCAACCCAAGACTAGAACTGACAGTCATGAGGAGAAGGAAAATACTTGCAACACACCACCAGTCTCACATAGACCTTCTAAACCAACACCGACAAATAACACACAAAAATACATGAAAACATACTCGGAGGCTCTAAATAAAAATCTGCAGAAGCAACAGAGACCTCCAAAGCAGACACCCAAGCAACCTCCACACCCCATCACAAATCATGAAACATATACTTCACATAATCAGAGTGCCACGCAATCACAGCCCTTAAGGCAAATTAACATACCCAATACACTAGTAATAGGTGACTCTATAGTTAGGCACACTGATGTCTCACTAACTAGGGTGGACAAGGAAATGATTGCAATTAGCTGCCTGTTGGGCGCCAGGATCCGCCACATAACACAAGTATTCAGGTCACTCTAGACCAAGTACAAATATGACTCTGTCATTGTCCATGTCGGTGCGAATGACTTGAGATGTATCTCCCTGGACTACATGAAAAGAGACATGGAAGAGCTCTCTGATCATGTAGCCCAGGCCAGTATGACCCTGGCCATGAGTAGCATCCTGCCCTCACCAAGAATGATGCTACAGTATAAAGAAAAAATTATCAATTTCAACAATTGGCTAAGTTTCTGGTGTCATTCAAAGGAGATCCAGTATCTGTCCACCTGGGATGACATGCTTGATAAGCCACGTTGCTTTGCAAGAGATGGCTTGCACCTGTCACCTTTAGGCTTTCGAATACTGCCAAGGATTTTGCCACCCCCATAGTGTCTTTTTTAGTCAAGGCTCAAAAGACAAACCCACCACTGTAAATAACACAAGTAACTAAAAACTGAGGGTAATGCTACTCAGCGCCAAAATGCATGCACTCGAGGCACTCCTCAGTATGGAGAACATCGATATCTGTGCAGTAACAAAAACCTGGTTTAAGGCTCCAGAGAGCACCCCAGTACTACCAGGCTATAACTCATACCATACTTTTCAGCCACAGAACCCAGACCAAAACACAAAAGTTGGGGATGTATCCATATTCATCAAGGATACCCACACCTTCAGGTTAGTGGCACAGCACAATGCCTCAGAGATCATCCATGTACAAATAACAATGGGCAAAACTGCAATTCAAATTGTAGCTTGCTAGAGATCACCCACCATGACCTAGGACCCCCATTCTGCATTTCTGGAGACAATGGAAAATATGAAGGTCCTAACAAATGCCCTAATATTGGGTGATTTCAATTACCCAAGCATTAACTGGGAGAAACTAACTCCCTTGCCCAACACTTGCTAGAATTTATAAATTCGAATGCCCTGGATCAACTGGTCAACACCCCCACCAGAGGTGACAACATATTGGACCTGGTCATCACCAACATGGGCGACTGGTGTTCTACACCGGAGGTCAAACCCTCGCTGGTTAGATCAGACCATAGACTAATCACTCTGGATATCCACATTCCACCCCCACCCCCAATCAAGGAAACCACTGTGAAAAACTTTTCAAAAGCAAACTTCACATAACTTAAGACCGAGGTGGAAAGGTTCACAGCCCCCATGCTAAAGGACAAGCTGCTGAATCCCTTACAAAGGCACTCTATGAGCACCTGCAAGAATGCATGGATCATGCTATCCGAAGCAAAACCAAGACTGACTCCTCCAAGAAAAGCAAACCAGTCTGGTGGACCCCTGCCATAAACAAGCTATACAATAGAAGGAGGAAACTAGTGCAGAAAAGAGTAAAATCCTAAGAAGGAAAGACATCCCTGATCAGTATCAGCAAGAAACTATGATCCCTCATAAAATCATCTAAGGCTAGTTTCAAAAGAAAAATTGCCAAGGACTCCAAAGATAACCACAATGCATTCTTTAGCTATGTTAAGAACCTAAGTAGAAACTCTCAGATCTGCTCTGAGTTAGTGCAGAATGGCACAAAATACACTGAACTGACTGATATTGCCAACATACTGGCAGACAGGTTTAGTGCAAACTTCACCCCCCTCTCACCCCATAAAGGGCCCATAACCATACCAGAAGAATGTAGAGCCCTGGCAATCAAAGGCACACAGGTTAAAACAGCCCTATCCAAAGCCAAAAATACAGCTTCAGTGGGACCAGACAGTGTCCCAGGCTGTGTCTTACATGAGCTCCAAAATTAACTAATCACTCACCTAAACACAATGTTCAAACTCAGCCTCTCTACAGGCTACATACCCATAGAGTGGCTCACAGCAACAGTTATCCCACTCTAGAAAGGTGGAGCCACAATGGACCCTGGGAACTATCACCCTATAAGCCTGACTAGCCTGGTCTGTAAGGCTATGGAGCGCATCATCATGGAATTCATTAACAAAGACATTAGGAACCTTCAAACATTGGACCCTACCTAGTTTGGCTTTGTTAAGGGCCGATCATGCCTCCTAAACTTGGTGGACTTCTTTGAGACAGTTAAAAAGGCTTTAGACAAGGGAAAGGAGGTCCACACAGCCTACCTGGACCTTGCAAAGGCTTTCAACACCATTCCCCATTCTGTTATTATAGACAAGCTGACCAGCCGGAATATAAACCCCTACGTCATGAGATGGAGTGCCAATTGGCTCATGGATAGAACCCACATGGTGAGAGTTGCAGGCTCTAGGTCTGACTCTAAACCAGTTACAAGTGGCATCCCCCAGGGCTCAGTCCTGGAACCCCTTTTGTTTGGTATATACTACTCAGAGGTACAGGCAAGCACAGGAGGACTATGGCTGACCAAGTTCACAGACGACTGCAAATTAGGGGCCATAACTGACTCTCCAGCTGATACAGACATCCTCAGGAAGGATCTCACTGAGACAGATACCTGGTGTCAAAATCATGGCCTCAAGCTAAATGCCAAAAAGTACATAGTCATCCCCTTTGGAAAAAACAAAGTACCCACAAACTACCACATACATGCTAGTCCCCTAAATACAGAAAATGTAATAAGGGATTTGTGGACCTTAGCAGATAGTAATCTCTCCTTTGATAATCATATTGCCAAGGTGGTTAGAAAATCCTTCTATGTGGCCCACCTAATCACAAAAGGGTTCACATCTAGAACAAAAGAGGTTATTGTGCCCGTCTACTCATCACTCATCAGACCCATCATAGAGTACAATGCCCCATTTGGGATGTACCTTACAAGACACCTGCAACAGCTGGAAAGACCACAGAAGTACCTTACCAAGAGGATTACTGGCCTCAAACATATGCCCTATGCAGCCTAACCAAAGAAACTGCAGCTGTACTTGGTTGCATACCGCTTACTCAGAAGTGATGTCTGCCTAACATAAAAGGCCATGTCCAACCCAGAATTGATGGACATGCTCCACCTAAAAAAACAAATCCCCAAGAGCCACATGCTCTAGGGATCTAAACTTCACCACAATGATAAATAGGATGTGCTGGAGGGATAGATTATTGTCCCAGAGACTCCCCCATGCTTTGGAACAGGATTCCAATCTACATTAGGCAGAGCCCCTCACTAACACTCTTCAAGAGAAACCTTGATGAGTGGATGGGAAACAGAAAATTTACCCTGGGGATCACTGCAGTGGCTCTGCTGGACAGAGGCACAGGGAACTAATGGCTCTGCTGGACCGAGGCACAGGGAACTAATCTAAGGGGGCAGTGAAAGCCAACACATTCTGGCTAGGCTTATAGATGCCCTTGGGCAGATAGCCTAGTACTTACCTATGAACCTATGAACCTATGTAAAGAATCTCAATAAGAATATCATAATTTATTCTGAGCTACTAGACAATGGCACCTCCCAGACTGAGCCAACAAATATTGCCAATATACTGGCTGACATACTGAGTGCAAACTTTACCCCTCTCTCCCCCACCAAAGGACCAGTCACAATACCAATACACTGCCAGGCACCTAGCATTACTGCAGCACAAGTTAAAACACCACTGTCCAGGGCTAAGAATACAGCTTTTACGGGACCTGACAATATCCTGGCTGTGTTCTACTTGAACTACAGAGGGACCTGGCACCTCACCTGTGTGCCCTGTTCAAGCACAGCCTCACCTCAGGCTATGTCCCTACTGAATTGCACACTGCTACAGTCACCCCTCTCCACAAACGAGGTGCAACTACAGACCCTGGGAAATACCGCCACAATTGCCTGACAAGTCTGTTATGTGAAGCTATGGAATGCATCATCATGCATCTAATAAACAGGGATATGGTAATCTGCAGACTCAGGATCCCACACAGTTTACTTTTGTGAAGAGTAGGTCATACCTCATCAATCAACCTGGTCAGCTTCTTGGCATCAGTCACCTGAGCTGTGGACGAAGGCAAGGTTGCACATACAGCCTACCTTGATCTGACCACAGACTTTGATAACATTCCCTACTCAGGAATCATGCAAAAACTCACTAAGCTAGGCATCAACCCCTATATCATTAGGTGGGTTGCAAAGTGGGCCACAGATAGAACTCACAGAGTGGAAATAGCTGACTCCAAGTCAGACTGCTGAGCAGTTATAAGTGGAGTCCCGCAGGGTTCTGTCCTGGATACTCTCATGTTTGGTATCAACTTCTCTGAAGTCCATGTCAACATGAAGGGGCTCTGGTTGACAAAGTTTGCAGACAATTGGAAGTTGGAAGCTATTATTAACTACCCAAGTGATGTTGGCATCCTTCTGAAAGGCCTCACTGAGACCAATGACTGGTGTCAGAGCCATGGCCTTAAGCTCAATGCCAGAAAATGTGTTGTCATCCCCTTTCTGGAATACCCTGCTCCCATGATTTACCACATTGTTGGTAGTCCCCTGAACAAAGAAAGTGTTATAAGAGATCTGGGTACACAGGTTGACAGCAATGTCTCTTGACCACAACATTGCCACTGTGGTCACAAAGTCCTTCTGTGTGGTACATCTCAGTACTAATGCATTAGAATCCAGGAAGGAAGAGGTCATTGTCCGTCTGTACTCTTCTTGACAGAGTGACACAGTTTGTTTCAGCATATATATTCTGATGGATGTGAGGTAGGTAAATGAAACGTATATCCTCATTTTCTGATAATCATATCATTACAGTGATTTACCAGAGAAATGGTGGTGGTGCTGCGGTAGCATTGTCGCCTCACAGTAAGATGCTGTCCGGTTCGATTCTCAGCTAGAGCGTCTTCTGCGTGGAGACATGCATGAATGGGCATACCTTCATTGAAGGTTGTGCATCAGGACTGGTAACTCAGAACGTAAAAATCAACTACCAATCATTAGCGGACCGGAGTTCCGATGTGGCAACCCCTAACCGGGAAAAGCCGAAAGACACAACAACAACCAGAGAAATTATAATAATCTGTATAGCAAAATAGAAATATGAGCAATAAACCTGGACAACCTGAAACAATCCAGCCATTTGACAGGTATGCTCAGAACTCCATTCTGCAATGAATGTGGACCAAGGCTGACAAAGTGGTGGGTAGAAGTCATGAAAATGGGGATGTATCTGAAGTACTGGCATAGATAAGCTAACACGGTTGCTGCAGTAACACTCTCCTGTGTGCTCTAACAAATATTTACTGAAATAGCACAAGTAATTGAATTCAGACATCTGATATGGGTAATTACATGTGTATTTGCAAATATATCATGCACTACAGGGATGTAGCAGCAGTGACAAACATGCACCAGTGTGAAAGTGCATTGCCACAACCAACATCATCACAGTCACTGTCACATGCCATTAAGTCAAGTGAACATTAGAGTGTACGGACTGTGTGAACAAATACATCATTGTTTGCCACTCACACACTAGCCCTACATATAGAGTCTCAATTGTTAGTGTAGTCTGAATCCTGACCTTTGTACAGGACATGTCTCAGTCTGCCCCTACAAACAATACAGCCAATAAATCAGAGGAAACTGGAGCAGCATGCACAGTCAGATAAAGAAGGAGCCATAACACTTACATCCATCCCCCTCCATATACAGCTCAATAACATGTACACATGACATGTGTACACAATCATGACAGTCTGTTAACAATGGCCAGACATACACAGGCCTCTCACATGTCCAGTTCCCCTCAGAATGCACAGGCTCAGGACTCATATCTAAGGCCTCTTCCCTGACATGTTGGTGGATGTACTACATCACTGGGATGGTAGCAGGAATGAAGTAAAAAAATAATGATAATAAATACATCTGCGCCTGATTGACATCTGGACAAAGCCTGACATCATTTGGGGACAGAGGTACAAACACAGGGGGAGATTGGACATACTGCTATCATACATTGAGACAGTTACAGATGTCACTGGGTTTGTTGTAACATCCTTTATGAGGAATATGACATTGGTAATACCAATAGATGTGAGCATTTACTGACTGCATTCCCCAGAGTCCACGACTGATTTACCAAGGATACCAACTGTCTGGGGAACAGACAAAACATAACAGGCAGACATGTGGCCATTCTGTGTACAGTGTGCCAGTGAAGAGGTATGTCAGAGACATGTCACTGTAAGTCTTGAAGTCACTCACTAAATGCATGTCCACACAAACCATGTCAATCTATCAATCCACCATGTGTATAACAGCAGTGATGACATAGAATCTGTTCACAAATCTGGGGGTATGTCCCCCATGTTGTTTGGCTGTCTCCACATGTCCTGTCCTTTGACATATTTCCACCTACTGTATGTGAATCTGTAGGTCACCACCTCTGTAATGTCCATCACACTGGCAAAGAAAAGGAGCAAGCTCCACATTAAGGAATGTCCCATATGCCGGAACTAGCAGCAGTGTCCAGGCCCACAGCACAATACAATGTGGGCACCTGCATAGTGGTATGGCTGTAGCAATACCTGACATCCGTACATCTGTACAGAGGATAGACAGAAAGTAGACAGCCAACAGGTTATGCATTAGGATGAATGTTTTGAAAGACAGTCTGAAACTGAAAGGCATCCCATTACTACATGACAGCAGTCCTCAATGACATGTCCAAAAAACATAGTAGTCTACAGTTAATATCAACATATTAGATCAATATCCAATAGGAGATACATAAAAACATACAGCTCAAACACCAAGAACAAGATGGTCAGGGCTGAGAGTCCAGATTTGGATGCTGGGGTGTATGGTTCCAGTACTACAATCTGCAATCTACTCTTACTTGGAAAAACACTGTTAAAAGTACTAACATAATGATACAATATGTGTTAAACTATATTTGTCAACCAATGCACTGTAGCTGGTGTAACATGCAAGTGTGACTGCATATGACCTGGGATACTACCCATGTATGAGACAAATACAAAGAGAACAGATTGTGGTACTACCCATGTATATTCAGGTGTCCCATACAGTATACTCACACCCCTTGCTACTGTAATGACACCACATAGAAGCATGTTATGTACAGGAAATTAAATACACTTATTAAAGATGTCATTACCGAGCTATTTTATTAGACTGCAATGTGATCAGTGGTTACCAGGGCTGAGCTATGCTTAGCAGGTTTATGCATAGCTTAAACGTAAATGCTAAGCAGATGTATGCACTAGTAAGCGAAGCCTACATGGTGTAAGAGCCTATTCGTTAACCATACATTAGCACCTCTTACCATTGCGGAAACCCATGCAAACATACTTAAACCTGCTCAGAACAGCCTCAATCATTCTGTATCCAACAGTCCTTGTTCTGCCTAGCAACAAAATAAGCAGGCCTTGCAGGTTTTGAACCCAGACCCTGCAGACCTCTGTCAAAGCAATTTACCAGTAAGTCACCTCAACTGTATGGATTTAGGATGTCTTCTCAAACATACCCTTTTTTACAGCCAATTTACAACAGGGAAGAGACACCGTGCAAATAGGAAGGATTGGTATCTATAAATATATATATCTGAATAGAAACATACATAGAGAGAGAGAGAGAGAGAGAGAAAGAGATGTAGGGAGCTCCATATATGTGTGCAAAGATATATAGATATATTATCAATAAATACTGAGATGTATATATATATATATATATATATATATATATATATATATATATATATATATATATATATATATATACACATACACACACACACACACACACACACACACACATATATATATATATATATGTATATATATATATATATACATATATATATATATATATATATATATATATATATATATATATATATATGCATGCATGTCCCAAAATGCTAATACAAACATATGCTGCTGATAGACCACCCATAACTGGGGCAGCATGCACAGTTGGATACAAAAGCAGCCATGCCACTCACATCTGCCCCCTCCACACACACACACACACACACACACACACACACACACACACACACACACACACACACACACACACACACACAGTCCAAATAATTAAGTGAACAGTACACTGCTAAAAAATCATGATAGGTCATACACAATCGCCAGACATACAACAAACTCTTAGCAAAACAAATAAAATGTCTGAACATAGCAAAAAAAAAATACAACCAGCCAGTAATTCACACATGTTTATTATACTCTGATGGCTTGACCAAAGCCTTCAAGGAGTAAAACATTACCAGAAATACATGCCTTAATCACAAGAAGAAATTAACACCTAATTACGTAATTAAATACACAGCCTCCGATTACACTCCTCATTTAACTCCCTACGGGATAACGTATCACAGTTAATATTAATACATTGAGTATGTACATAACAATTGTTCTTTTATGAATGTTTCATCAAACTGAGGAACAGACTTTCTCAAAAACAGTACATTGGAACCCACTACTATCCCCACGGTGAAATTTATTCAAATGTACAGCTACAGTACTTTCATCTTTCTTATCAGTAACATGTCGCACATGTTTTAACAGCCTAGGTTTTAAACATGTGTTACTGTCCCCCACATAAAATATGTTACAAGGGCATCTAAGAGCATTCTCTATACACCAACCTCTTGAATGTACAGACTTCAACATGTTTCCGAGCCTTTCCCCTCAGCAGGAAATACAGCACTAAATAATGATAGACCAGTATACCTATCAACCTACTACTGTATGACATCTGAACAAAGCCTGACATAATCGGTTGCATGAATGGGTGTACCTTCATTGAAGGTTGTGCATCAGGGCTGGTAACTCAGCACATAAAAATCAACTACCAATCATTAGCGGACCGGAGTTCTGATGTGGCGAACCCTAACCGGGAAAAGCCGAAAGACACAACATCAACCAGAGAAATTATAATTGAAATATTGCTGTTATACACTGAGAAAGCTGCTGGTGTTACAGGGTTTGTTGTAACATGTATTTTCTGAGGGATATAAAGTCAAAAAAACAAATGGATGTTACCATTTACACAATGCAATCACCAGTGTATGCTACTGATTTGTCAAGGACAACACCTGTCTGGGTACAGTCCATGCATAACAGGTTAACCTGTGGCGATTATGTGGATGGCCCTACAGTTGAGAGGTATGCAGAGACAGAACTTTCTCAGACTGAAACCCATGCAGAAGAAGCATGTGCAGACAAACCCTGTTAAATTAGCAGTATTCCAAACATATAACAGCAATACTCACATTCTGCCTCTAAGTCTCGAACCTTCTCCACCATTTAGTTGGCTTGTCTCGACAAGTCTTGTTGTAAGAGGTAGTAGTTCACACAACTCCAGGATGTCTTCTTCACAAGTAAGGGGAAAGTGCCAACTCCCACATGGAGTACTCATTTATAGGAGTGTGTTGCCATGACATTGGCCATTGGAAGAACTACACAGCTGTTCTGCATGCAATTAGCAAGTGGTGAATCCCAAGAGGTGCACAGGCCATCACCTGGTCATGAGCATCACTTACAAAAGCCATGCTGACACCTATTCAAGCCAGCTCTATCCCTGTAGTGCAGAGAGAGAGTGAAAGATAGAAAGAAACAAATAAAGCATAAACTGGAAAAGAGATTAAAGTAAAAAAGGTAAGTGGAACATGTAAGCATGTAATTGAATGCAGTACTTGGTCTGTAATAATGGGAAATATGATTTGAAGAAATATATGTCCCAACAAGACTTGCTGTACTAATGTCTTGCTGAACAGTTGCTATGGCCATAGCATCTGGCCCTCACTGCAGTAGGAGAGATCACAGACATACCTCTCAACTGTACAGATTCACAGAATGTCCACATTTTACATAATATTTTTGTATCTGTTCCTCCTGAAATCTGTACTTTTCTGGCAAATAACTGAGGATTGAAGTCATCAAGTAATGACAAACACTTGAGTTTAAGACTCCACATCCTTAAGATTATTCAGTGTACTGCAAAATGTAGCATTCTACAAACTTCCCATGTTTGTAACAGGAATGTTTAAAGTCTGTCCCTAGTTATCCCCCATCATTTTAGGCTTTGTCCAGATGTGATGCTCTGTGAGGTTGCGAGGTAGGATCACAGCTCAGGAGCCTGACTCACCTGGGAAAGGACAGCTCATATATGACAACCACAGGGGTGTCTGTCAAACAGTTGTGCCTGTGCCACTGCTGGGCCAGTTAATGAGATTTTTTCTCTATCCATGTTACCTGTGATTATGAGTATGACACATTTGTCTTGTAAAGCTAAGTGACCTACAGAGAGCATGTGCATAGTAAAGTACTGTTGTAGACGTGCGTGTTGAACTGCATATGATATATTGAATTAATAACATTCAACTGTACAGTGTTCTGCTGGACAATAAGCACATTTGTGACTTATATCTGTAGTCACATACAGATATACCTGTGTTATGTCAGCCAAATCATTGGCAGGTCTGTGAGCAATGACATTGTAACATTATAGCCTACTTATGACTGTTGGACATCTTCCAGGTTATCATAGTGATGTCAAACCCTACTGTGCAATCAACGTACTAATGTATGGTGCAGCTATATTATATATTAATACAGTATCAAAATTAATGTCCTTTTTGACACCCATTTATGTGTGCCATTGTCCAGACGTACTAATGTAACAGGTTGAGAAGTATGATTGAACAGCAAGTCTGTAAATACAGTGTGCCATACTAACATAGAACAGAAATGTATACCAGGTATCCCTGAGCACATGTAGGTATGCATATGTTCAGCTGGATGACACAAAACTAATCACATGGGTTTGAAGCAGCCAGGTATATAGGTTGTGCATGTTGCACATGTGTACAATATCAGTGTCAGTGCATACAACAGACATAAATGTGTACAGATACTGGTTGTTGCATTGTTCTGACATTGATATGGGTACTAGAGTAGGCATGATTATCAGGTATTAATCAGAGAAGTGTCCAACTGTGTTATGACCCTCTGTCCATGCCTACCACTACCAGCTATATCAACACCTATATACAGTGGATATCACAAGTGTACACACCCCTGTTATAATGCCAGGTTTGTGTGCTGTATGACAATCAGACCACAGCAGATCCTTTCATAATGTTTCGCATCTTGAATATGACCCTTAACCTGTACAATTCCATTGAAATACAATCAAAGGTGTTTCTAGGAAGGTGAGCAACTATTGCCAAGTGAAGATGTGCCATGATGTTAAGAGTCCAGACCAAGATGGAAGAATGCTGTAACCATCTCAAGAGGTGCATATACAGCCTATCAGTTTAAGGGTGTGCACACTCATTCAACTGGCTGATTGTACTGAGTATTATTTCCATATGTTTTCACAGACCAGATTGTTATGTTTTCAATTGAATTGTACAGGCTATAGGTCGCATAACAGATGGGAATTGTTTTGAAATGAGTTATTGTGATGTCATGCTTCAATTGTACAAATACCAGGCTGTGTAACAGGGGTGTGTACCCTGTATATGCACTGTAGCTATATGGACACAGCAGTACCTGACCTGTATAACCAGCCTCTACCAAAGTAGAGTAATCCCCTTTGGTGGACAGCAGCAATACACAAACCATATAATAAGTTGATACAATGGCTGTACAGGGACACATAGGTGCAGGAAACAACTTGGAAGCAAGTCCACCTATATCTGAGCAAGCATGCAAGTTCACAGGTGACTTCCTGTAAGACTGACTATGACTACAAATCAGACATATCCACACTGCCAAGGACAATTGCAACTGTGTCTCCACATATGTTGTAAGTCTCAGAGCAAAGAACACAATTCACCCTGCACTGGGGTTAAAGAACACATCATACACAATGCCGTGGATATAGCCAACCTGCATCACACAGGTTAGTTGGGAACATCACCACCCTGTCCACCCCAGTTGTACAGGGGGATATGCACATCAACCACACTCCTCCCCTCAGCAATGGTGAGCATGTACATATTGCCTACTGATGGCAACAACAGCATATCTCCATGGGGCATAATAACATTACTATCTGCATCCTACATGAACTCAGGCATGTGCTCACAGCTCCATCACACACCACCATCAAACACAGACTTGCCACCAACCACACACCATCCACATGGAAGATGCCCACTGTCAACCCTCTACACAGAAATGAATGGAGAATAGAGGATTATGCAATCAAGTGTCCAACATTGGGGGGAATAAGATATCTCAGGGACAGGAGTGTAATGCAAGCTGTTATAGCCATGATAGCTTGGAGGGTTATGGTGTAGTGTGGATTATTTGCAATAAATATCCACTGTTAATGTGCAATTTGACAACCGTATGAGATCCTCTGACCTTTTTACTGTTTACGTCTTCCAGATAACATGCTGAGTGCTCGCCTACCAGCATTCTTTGTTAGGGAACTGACATCATCACCCAATATGTGATTGGACATTATGCCCTGTTATTTGGGCAGAGAACAAAAGATCTGTGGGAGAGAACTGCCCTATGGAACAGTGTGGTCCACAGGGTAAATGATGCCGGCCTGCACAGCAGAACTTATGAGCATGTGCAGCATCGGGCCATGGACCTCATCTGCCATGCCCATCACTGGGCTACTGCTGTAGAGAGAGTCTGGCTAGCCACAGGTGGGGGCCCAGCCATCCAGCCCCCACTGAGACCCAGCAAGGAGCTCCTTGCCAAACTTGGGCCACCAACCCAACGAACAAGCCATGAAGCTGATGGAAGCATTGTGGAGGTGGGTTGCACACACAGACTCGACGAGAAGCGTGCAGGCAAGGGCCCAGTGGGGATTAGTACACTAATGTATCAGACATACATGTATCTGTATTGTATCTACATCCATGTGTCAGGTCTGATTGCAGTTGTGGATGGGGTTTTCTAATCCAGAGAGGTGCACATCTATGGTGAGGGCAGGACATTATGTATTATTGCATTTTGTACTGTAGATGTGCAGATATGCTGCATCCATCCTGTACCAAGGCCACATGTGAGTCTGCTGACAATAACTCCTCTCACAACTACCTAGGACCCTCTGGTCTGCATATGGGACAGCAGCCTAAAGCTGGTGAGTATGACATTGTTCTGTTGTTGCCTGGCAATACGCAAGGCATGTGAAGCGCATACAATTTACCATGCACACAACCATCAGTAACAGCTATATTGCTTTATGTAATAGCTATATTGCTTTTTGTGCATGTTCACTTGTGCTGGGGTTAACTGTATTGCATCACAGTTGTCACCACTGGGGCCTATCTGACATGAATTCAACATTCCTGTAGCATAACTCACAACTTGTCAGTGCCAAGATGTCTGGACAGAGGCCAGCAAAATGGGCTGGACAAATGGCCTAAGGTAGGGACATGTGTGACACATTAGTGGTATACAGTGGATATAAATTGTGTACACACCCCACTTAAGATGCAAGGTGTTCATGTTACATACTAATTAGGACCACGATATGTCAGTCCACCCCTGTTCCAGACTTTAATGTGACCCATAACAGGAACAGTTTACTTGTAAAACCAATCATCTAGACTTATGTATTGCACTTACAAGGCTTGCCACCTGTGAGGGAGGCAGACATCATATCAGCATGGTGTTTCAGTCAGGTATGATACTTCATGCTGCCATATGTGTCAGTACACTGACTGTGGCCTATTCTGCTATAATAACACATACATGGGCATTGTTAAGACACACAGACTACTTCCGACCATGTATAGGTTTCAAACATATGGATATTCCAGACACATCTGCATGTGAGACAGATGCTGTTACCACACTATATAAAGTAATGGCAGCGGGAGGTTGTCACCAGCCATGTATGGTATACACATCAAAATGGTATCTGCCACACAAGATATGATCCCCACACACAAACAGTTGCCAGCATTAGGATTTGAACTCCTGCCTATCTAGGTATTTCTATTATAGTGCTACACAGTTATCAGAAACGCCACAGAGCTTATATGCTTCCGCCTGTTCCAAAGGTACTTCTAAGGTGGATGACATCAGCAGGACTACCAAATTGGAGTGAGGGGAAGTGTAAAGGGTAGGACACAGGTCAAAAATGATATAAGTCAGACAGTACATGATGCATACACAGACCCACTTGCCAGTAGTTGGATTAGAACTCATGTCTATCTAGTCATGTCTACTATAGTGTTATGCAGTTACCACACACACTACAGAGCTTACTGAGCTTTCACATGGCCAAAGCTGATGATAACTGCACAGCTGTGGTAAAGTATTACTGGTGGCAGTCATTCTGCCTTCTGTTCCACCCATACAGCATGCTAGTTCTTTCTGTCTTGCACTTCAACTAGCATTATGGCTTGGCACTTCACCAGGTTATTGTATCAAGAAGTGTGGCACACCTGAGATTCATCAGCAGTACTCGTTCATCACAGATGTAGCCCCAGTACTTACTAGTTATGTCCACCCCTCCAGGCATGTTTGAAGGGCAGTTTTCTGTGCTTTCAATCATTAACCTGATGCACTTGTCCATTCTGAGGCACTGTTGCAACTGCCTCATGTACACAGACAACCCACCCCTCTAAACTCCAAACACTCAGACCTGTGAGGGGTACCCATATATCACCCAATGTGGACATATACACTCTCCAGCAAAGACTGGACTAGCAGGTCAAGAGGATAAGATCAACACCTGCACTACACCATGTGGAACATGTAGCGTACCATGACACCCACTTTGATAGCCATGACATACAGTGAAAAGCCACACACCCACCTTCCCAGAGGCACTCAATGGACATTCACCCAAACAGCCCAGACCAGCAAGACAGACACCCACTCAGACACTGTGACATGGCACATGCCAAGGGACACATATTTAACCTACACAATGTGCCCCTCAACCTAAGTTCCTAAGGCTAACCACCTTGTACAATACAGTGGTCATGGCTAACTCAATACTGAGGCACACCCCCCCCCACTCACTGTGATGAATATGGAGCAGGTAACAGCCAAATATCTATCACATGCCAGCATCCAACACATGACACAGTCAGTCATGGCACTCGAAAACAACTATGAGTATCACTCTGTTTCCATGTGGGTGTGAATGACTTGGGACACACCTCCCTGGACTAAATGACAAGAGACATGGTTAAACTCTCTGATTATGTGGTCCAGGCAGGTGTGACAGTATCCCTGAGCAGTGTACCACCATTACCCAGAATGATGCCGTGGTACTATCAACATATGATTGACTGCAACATTGGCTTACCTGTTTTGTGTCATTCTCAGGGGATCCAGTACCTCTCTGCTTGGGATGACATGATTGACAGAATCCAATGATTTACCACAGATGTCCTACATCTGTCACTGCTGGGTTTTCAGGTACTGGCTAAGTGTCTTGACACCCCTATGATGCCTTATTAGGCAGTGTTCCTAATGTTAGTACCACCATAACAGCTAGACATGTATGCAGTCTGAGGGTCATGCTCCTCAACAGTAGACATCTAACTGTCAGGATTCAGTCACTCAAAGCAGTCGTTGGAGTGGAGGACAAATGTCTGCTGTAATGGAGATGTGGTTCACAGCAGCAGACAGCAGACCTGCAGTATCAGGCTATGAAGCATTCCACAGCTGTCAGCCCCCAAATATGGACTACACCACACCTCCACAGGTGGTGTTGTCTCCATAGTCATTATTGCTAGGAACACCTCCAGACTAGTATCCCAGCATAATGCATTGGAGATACTTCCGGTGCAACTGCCTTGAGGTAATAGTGCAATCCAGACCATAGCCTGCTATGGGTCCACATCTATGTCCCTAGACTGTCAATGCACATTCCTCAACACCTTGCCATCTATGATGGTCCAACACAACACTGACATGGTATGAGTCTTCACCTACCCCTCCATCACCTGGGGAAAGTAGCCAAGCGCCAGTACAGTGGCCCAACGCTTCTGGGATTCATCATTTCCAATCCCCTGGACCAGCTCATACTGACCCCTGGTAGAGGATGCAACAACCTTGACCTGTGTTGATTACTTAAACATGGGACTGTTGCTCATTCACAGATGTCAATCCCTGCATGGTGAGATCCATACAGGCTGTAATCAACATGGAATTTGACATGTCAGCCACATGCAGCCATGAAAATAGGGGTGGATGTCTTTAATGCACCCATGGCAATGGGAAATAGCTGCATGACTGTGAAATCATACACATATGCACTGTACAAACAGGTATATGAATGCATGGTACTAGCCAGAGCCAACAGAACCCAGACACTGTCCTCCAAACACTGGGAGACAATGTGATGGGCTCCTGCCATTACTAAAGTGTACATCAGAAGGAGGACACTGTTGCAGAAAAAGGGGGTGTCCCATGACTGTTGAACTCCCTTATTAGCCTCAAACACAACTTTGGATCCCTCATGGAATCCCCTACAGGCATCTATGATGGCAGACACGCAGCAGACACTGACAACAATCACAAAAGCCTTTGATAGTTACATCAACAACCTCCACAGCATTAAACCCAAGTGCTGTGTGTTACTGCACAATGCAAACACCTATCCTGAGACAACAGATATTGGCCACAGTCTTGGCAACACATTCAGTGCCAGCTTTACCCCTCTCTTCCCCCCACAAGTGAAGTGCTGAGTGAATGTGTTCTCACATGCTGTATTCCATTTCTGTTCTAGGTGTTGGTGTGTCCCCAGGATGTGGCCCTGCAGTAAGACCATGGTGTATGGCAGAGTATTAACACATCCACCATGTCATAGGCAGGGTACAGTATGTGCACGGAAATCCCTGGTCTGTAACACAGTGATTGCATATGCCTCACAGATTATAGGGCTGAGGGTTGTACATAGGTATATGTTGATTTACAACATCTGTTGCAGAATGGAGAATGGAGAATGGTACGTGTTGTGGTTTTTTGTAACACCTCTGATTGATATTAACCACAGCCACAGGGGATATTCATCAACCAAGCACACTGAGATTACTATTCACACACACACACACACACACACACACACACACACACACACACACACACACACACACACACACACACACACACACACACACACACAGACATACACACAAACACATTTGCCAGTACTGAGATCCATAGGTTCATTGCTTCATAGATATGTGGTATGTGAATGGGACTGAAGGCTCTACAAGGTTAGCCCAAGGGAATACCCTGGTATCAGGCCACATGAAAATAGTCCCCAGTGTGGCTCAGGAGTATAATCACTGGAGTGGTCCCCAGGGGTGGGTATTGTATTCCACATCCACTCATCCAGATATCTATTGTGGGTGGCCAGTGATGTGCACTGCTTCACATGTATGTGATTTATATTCCATAACATGGGCAGTGTCTGGGTTGTGCACATCTCCCACATGCATGTTCTTTTAAGTGTGGAAGTGTGCTTGAGGTCTCTGGGGCATGTTGTGTGAACAGATTGGTATCTTCAGAAGTAGCATTCCTAACTTAATATGGTGAGACCTGACTATGTAACTGAGATTGTGATTGCACCAACATAGACAGTATGATATGGGGATTCATTGGAGTTATTGGCATCTGTCCATACAAGGCATGTATATAAGGCATGATATACCCTTTGTGGGATACATTTGCAGACTCTAAAGTTGTTGCAGCTGTCCAGTGGAGAACATGACAAAAGGGCCACTGTACACATTGGTTGGGCTACTGAGGGGATGGAACAGGGTGCATGTCCTTTTACTTGCTGGATAACACGCACTCAGTCAGGAGATGTAACACATCAGAGTACTTTCTGATGTCAGTGGCACTGTTGTGGTCAACAAGCAGCTGACTGTCAACCTGTGTTCCCCATTCTGTTATAACAACATCACTGTTCAGTGGACTACCACCAATGTATTACTTCATGTGAGCCATGGTGTTCCCAAAGGGAATTGAGACACATTTCTTGGAATTGAGGTAATGTCCAGGGTTCTGACAACAGTCATAGGTGTCAAGTGGCCTTTGGGCATGATGTCAACATCACATGGATTGGGAATGCTACCACCCACCTTACTCTTGTATGCAAACATTATCAGCCAGGGTGCCTTTGTGTTCTCCTGCACCTCAGAAGGGTAGATCTCAAACATGAGAGAACATGAGTCCGTACCATATGTGACACCAGTCATGTCTGCTCATCGGTTTGACATGGAGTCCTCTGCAATCATACCGTGGGTACTATCTGTGAGGCAATTTGCAGAAGAACTACTGATATAGTGGTTGCTGCCTAGCCAAGTGTGTTTGTGTATGATTCGTGGGTGGAGAGTGGTCTCTGAGTATTAGAAGGGTTCCCTATATTGTTAACTAATCTGTACTGTCACATGGTCATTGTACATGGCACTACATATTTAGGGCTGTGGATTGTCTACACCAACCTCTACGGTGTTTGACAACTGTTGGCCTTGTAATGTGGACATTGGGACATATACTAGGTCCTCAATATAATAATTTAGCAAAACCAACCCCAATGGATCCTGTTATTACAAAATCACACCAACACTTGTCAGTACTGAGGTTTGAACCCCTAACTAGCTATGTTTTGCTACTACAGTGGTACACATTTATTGCATGTGCCACAGAGCTGACAGGATTGATGTTGTCCCAAGTTATTCTAAGGTGAGGAACATCACCAGCCCTTATAAATACTGGCATTGAGTAGTGGGTGAGAGATTTCACAATATATTTTACCCTACACACACATTTACATTTGCCAGGAGTGAGGTTCAAACCTCTGCCTAACTATGTTTTCAGTCCATTATGTTACATATTTACCATACACACCACTGACCATATATGATTTAGGATTGCCAACAAGTACATCTAAGGTGAATGATATCTGCAGGACTGCTAAAGTCAGACACTGAAAAGCATACTGGGTATAAATGGGGCCAAAATCATTAAAGTACATACACATATAGGTAGATATACATACACACATACAAAAATTTTCCAGGAACGCAAATCAAACCCCTACCTATGTAGTTATTGCTACTACATTGTTCCACATTTATCACATGCACCACAGAGCTTATAGGTAGAACAGTTTCCAAACAAACCTCTAAGGTGAGTGACATCAGCAGCAGTGCTAAAGGAGAGGTAAGGGAAGTTTACTGAGTGTGAATCGCCTCAACCACATTGATCTAGAAACACACACACACTCACACACAACTTTACATTTGACAGGACTGAGATTACAATTGCTACATGGATACTTATTTGTACTGGAGTGGTACACAGTTATCACAAGCACCACTAAGACTATAGAACTGATGGGCTAACCAAAGGAATTTCTACAGTGAATGACATCAACACATCATGTGATATAGGCAAATGGGATGTGTACTGGGTGGGAAAGGCCTCATAATGGGATTCTCTCTGTCGCTCTCTGTCTGTCTTTTCCCCGCATCTCTGTCTATGTTTGACATATTATATTATATCGGCCTTAGATATGTGTGAGTATTCCTATCCAATGTGTGTTCATGTGTGTGTGTGTGTGTGTGTGTGTGTGTGTGTGTGTGTGTGTGTGTGTGTGTGTGTGTGTGTGAAGTATCAATGGTGTACAATTTGGTGTGTGTGCACAGACATCTGCGAATAACCAATATCTGTAGTCCACTGTGTTGTCAGACATCGGCTTCATTTCTCTAAGTGTAGGCGCATGCCCCAGTATGACCTTCTATATTGAGTATGTTCATCCATTCCAGAGAGGGTTGGACTCAAGTTCAGGGTTTTGTGTGCTACAGCTAGACCTAACAAACCGTTTCTGCAGGATATCTGTAGATTGGTTGCCAATATGGAGACACAATGGGCATAACATATGGGGGATACTGTAACTATTGCTGTCTGTGCTGCTTGTGTAACATTGTTGGTTGTAGCATAGATTTTCTGACATATGTACTGTTTTACACTGTGATGTATCATGTCATCAACTACTGACAGTTATCATTCTTTGCTCACAGTTATTTACCAGGGAAATACAAGATGAATGAAGCTGAGACCAATATTCTGAAGCATATAGACTACACATTCTGGCACACTCCTGCCATTGTGGAGAGGTATCTACAGATAATAGACTGCTGGTTCTGTGTAAATGGTCCAGCACCTTGTTAGTATGCTGGCTGGGGATCCCCTCCTTGTGCTTCTCTCAACTTCATGGAATGGCCATATCCTGTTGGGGCCATACCTCTCAGCTGTAAAGATATACCCAGGTTATCCAGAAACAGAACTCATATATCTGGTCAGTTTACCTTCACATTGTGGTTTACAAGAAGTTTTGTGGGTATTAATTCATGGGTTTGCAGTCATGGGGTAGTATGGGTGGAAATTAGAGTTTCAGACTTCACACACTCCATGACATCCATGCTTTTACACCCCCCTCTGTTATTCTCTCCTCTTCCTAACATTATTAAGCAATATCTCAGAGGTATCGTTATAGTTGGGCCTTTATCCCAGTAGTATTTATGGCCTGGTCCACAGTCCTTGCAATAGGACATGGGGAGGCATGCCATTGGCATTTGTCAACATGGCCTTGCATTTGTTGTTGGTTTACTGTGTTAAGTTGTTAGTTAGGACCCCCTGACATTCCATACACTGGCACTATGGGTGAGGCATGGGCCTTTGCCAGAGGACTGTAGGCCATTTGAGAGTGCTGCAGGCCATCTGTAGCAGACCAGTGCATTCTGTCAGTCATACGTTCCCAGGCTGCAAGCCAGTGGATTACCCTGGGGTGACAGTGGTGAGTGGTTGAGGTGTTCCTGTCAATCCTTCCTGTTCATACTGATCCACGGATATGGATGTGGTCAGGTTGCTGCTTACAGCTAGGAACACACCTGCATTGGACACCTATTTAGCATGCAGCATTATGTATGTATTCCCATACAGAGATGGGTTCATATTGTACTCATTCCCTACAGCAAGAATTTGACCTGTGATAAACTTGTGGCTGATGGTGGGTGAGCTGGGTGCATGTGTGATATGGAAGCTACTTGCACCTGACACACAGGTATACCTGGGACATTTCCCCTATGCTGGCTTGTGTGTGGACATGGGCAGCCTATCATCACTTTATAACTGTGCCTTTTGTGGTCTGCCAGTGATTGGCCAGACTACCAGTATTCCATAGAGGGACAACTAATGTGAGGCTAACCTTGATGTATAATTCCAAACCTGTGTGCAGTTGACAGTTATTTTATATGCACTCTATGTAGGTTACTTTCACCTGTGTACTGTTTCTATGTATGAGTTCCTGTTCATGGCATGTCCAGCTTTTGGATGGTGACAGATATTGACATCTGGACAGTGAGTATGTACAACTACTGACATGGGTGTAGCTGAGAAGCAGTGTGGTTGACACTGCAGTTGTTGGAACATGGCCAT
Source organism: Protopterus annectens (assembly GCF_019279795.1). Taxonomy (NCBI): domain Eukaryota; kingdom Metazoa; phylum Chordata; order Ceratodontiformes; family Protopteridae; genus Protopterus; species Protopterus annectens. The sequence goes on from NC_056729.1 coordinate 1,002,921,863, forward strand.
GTCGTCCACTGTACTGTACCTAGGCCACTGAGACGCAACCATCATCCATCATCCAAGCTCACATGCTGACCACTTCCAGGCAATATTAAACATACAACAAACTTACCACACTGACCCCTGCATACTGTACACATGCAACAATATAGATTGGGACAGCTCTGGCAATCTGTGCTCCAGTGATATTACTCCTCAAATTTACATGTTACTGCATTTCTACATGGGATTGTGTGTGTGTGTGTGTGTGGGGGGGGGTACACACCTACAGACTTTAAACATTTACAATGACTGTGCTGGTATTTCAGATTCTGTTGGCTTCCATTTCATATTGTATAGTGACCTATCATACAGAAAGGAGGCATATCAGTAGAGTACACATGTTAGATCTTAATGGCATAAATTTCAGTTTCAGACTTCTTACCCTTCAGAACTAAAATGCAACTGCCAGACCTGTTGTAGTATGTCTGTGTAGGTCTGCTGGGGGGCTGTTCACTATTGCCATCATTTGGGAGCCTTAGCCCGGCCTTTCTTTGTGGTCATCAACACCTGTTCTGCTGGATGAGGCTGGTGGTAGGTATGTGACCCTCACAGACATCCATGTGTGTGACCTATTGACACCCACAATTATTCGAACCATTACATATACTACGTTGGGGGTTGTCACCTTGTATAGTGCTGCCTAGTATGTTGACACCAGTATTTGTTATGAATTTCCTACTGCCCCATATAGCTGTCAGCTGGCTGCTGCCCACCCATTCAGCCACCCAATTCCCTTGCAGGCTTACATCAATATCATGCATACATTTATGAGAACATACTCCATTCAGTAATTGATAGGAAGGGTGACTTACCTTTTTGCTGGGCCAGTATTGAGAACAATGCTGGAGGGCTGACTATGTCGGATGCACAAAGAACACTCCCTATACATGGTAAAGCACAGGTAGTGTCATGTTTGGCATCCCTTTTACTGTATATGCGAGTCACAGAGAGGTATCAGTCCCTGGGTCCCTACAGTGTCAGTGAGTATTCTATGCATTTCCTCTTTGCTAAGGCATGGGCATACTGGGCACACCTCCTTCTGCCTACGGGACAGGTTCAGGATGTTCCTCCTCTGAGTCCCTCTGTGCCTGTGCTGGCCTTGGCAATGGTGGGGGCTGTGTGGCCCTGCCCCATGCTATTCCTGCTGCAGCTGTTTCCACAGGATCATATTGTGTAGCATGCCACATACTATGAACATTTGTGTACATGTAACTGGAGAGTACTGCAAGGCTCCACCGGATATGTCAAGGCAGTGGAATTGTGACTTGAGCATCCCAAACACACACTCTGTAATGATCCTGGTTTGTGCATGTGCCTCATTATGATGTTCTTGTTCGGGTGTGTCTGCATTTCTGATGGGTGTCATCAGCCACAGCTCCATTGCATAGCCAGCATTCCCCACTAGATGGCCATATGGGATGTCACCCCTGGCAAATGCCTGATACAGCTGCGAGCAATGCCAGATGTGGGAGTTGTGATAGCTTCCAGGGCTGCCAGCACACACATTCATGATAATGCCCTGGGTATTGCACACGACCTGGCACTTGATGGAGGGGAAGCCCTTGTGGTTTATGTACACCCTACCCCACTCACTGGGTGGTGCTTTGATGTTAATGTGTGTGAAGTCTACAGCATCAACTACCTCAGGGTATTCTGCTATGCGGTGGAAGAGAAGCATACTTCTGGTCAACACCTCACAGACAGTGCGGAAATATATGTGCTCATTGGTATGTGGTGTCATGGCATCCAGGAACTGGTGGAGTACCCTGGATGCTGATGCCTGTGAGACCCCCATGATATCCCCAGTTGGTCTTTGGAAGGTACCTGTGACTAGTATTCTTAAGCCGACACATACCTTGGTATCCACTGGGATGGGTTCCCCTCTATTAGTTCTGTGTGTGAGGCATGGCCGGCACAGTTCAACGATTTGCTGTAGAACATCCCTGTTCACCCTATAGCACTCCACTATCTCCAGCTCATGTAGGCCATGGTATATTACCTTGGGTTTGTACACTCTTCTCCTCCTTCTCCTCACTCTGTGTTAGTTGTCAGCATTCTCCTCCTCACCACCATCAGTCTCTAGCACATATTGATGGAGTAAAGCAGCAGCAGCCTCTAACATTTTTAGTTAGTTTTGCCAGTTAAAAATCCCCCATCTGTGTACACCAGTGGTGTAGAGTTTGTGGGAAAAAACAGTCTGTAGGGTGTTTGCATAGTTTATATTAGTGTGCTAGGCTGCTGCATGTTTAATTGGCTGATTCCGATACATTCCACCTGCCAGCTATGCTAGTTCTTCTTGATTGCCTTCCTACTGCTGTTTCCCCTTCCCAGTTCCTCCCTATTTAAGCCCCCAGGTTCGCAGTGCTGCCATTTCCTTTTTTTTTTTTCTTTTTTTTTTTGTTTGTTTAAAACCCAGTGTGCACACCCGTTTAGACTATGTACATACTGCTCAGGCATATCTGACACCCCCCTTCCTTAGCTGTGCTTAGCAAAGGGCAAACATGGGCCACAGAGCTCCAATGAGCTTACAGCAAGCATGACACACCCCCTTATGAAGCCATTCAGTTCTTACACTTGGACTGTTGTATTCTTGCACCTACACGGTTAGGTACAAGCTAACACTTTGCAGAAATATGTGATTCAGTACAACTCCCCTCATTTGCTTACCCCAGTGTGTAGGTCATTAGTTACAGCACTAAAACAGGCCCTTTCCCCTTGACAACCAGTGCTGCCTTGTATTGTTTACATTCTGCATGCCATTGACTATAATGGCAAAATGCAGACTTAACTTAAAACTGACTTTTCTCATTTTTTTTATTTTCAGCACGATTCCATTTGTGTGCCACTGCCCTATGCTTAAATGGCTGAGATCAGTCAAAAAAAGTTTAATTTTCATAATAATTAATCACTTTTCCATGCCAATGGCCTTATATTTGATCACTGGCATGTCTAATGTACATAATACATGCTTTTCCATGAGCTGTCATGCATCTGTTTTTTCAGTTGCAGAAATGTACACAGTTATTTTCTGAATACATTTCTGCACTGACACTGTTCTAGCACAGAGACCTGGTAGCTTGGTGGATCACAAAATCAGCTCATTTGCATGGTTTTCACCAGCAAATGAGGTGATTTGCATATTTTCCTGTTTTCCATACTAGAACAGTGTAGGACCCCTCGTGCACATGAAAAAGGCACTATCCTGAATCACTCTAAGGCCATTTTCTGTGCAGGAGCTCCTACACTGTTCCTACATGGAAAATATGGCTTCCTGAATCAAGGGGAGTATATTTTGTTAACACCTTGTGCCTTTGAGGCACACAAATTCTTCCTCTCATTTAGCCCAAAAAGCAAACAAAATGTTATAGTATTTAATTACTATAAACCCTTTTGACATTCCTGCAGTTGCCTATCATGCCAGTTTTAAATATAAAAATCACACATTTTCTGTACACTTTTTCCATTTTAAAAATCTAATAGATACTCATATTGTCATTCATTTTAAAATTTAACACGTATCCTGTCCCTAGTAATCTGAACCTTATTTTGTCCCATGGCATTACTTGTGATGTAAGTAAGCTTAAGAAAACAAAGTTTATGCTGCATATAAGCTTTTACATCCTTCTAATTCTGTGTTCAAGTCCATGCAAAATCACAACTTGTGCTGTTCACTTGTGTAATTATATATCTGAAGCAATTTTATGAATAAAACTATCAGTAACATGCATTAAAAAAAACATATATATATATATATATATATATATATATATATATATATATATATATATATATACATATATATATATATATACACACACATACACACACACACACACATATATATATATATATATATATATATATGTATATATATATATATTTGTGTGCGTGTGTGTGTGTGTGTGTGTGTATAAAGAGAGATAGTACTATTAAGTGCTGCAACATTTGCGTTAGTAAAAGATGGAAAACTCAGTGAATGCATTTATCAGGCTATAAACTATAACTATAGCTTCCTTGCAAAAAGTAACTAAATCCATTTTTTTTTTTTTTCCAAAAACATTTTTATTAAATTTTGTTAATAAAGATGGACATAAAGTATTAAAAATAAACAATATAAAACATCATAACTATTTACACTATATACAAACATCCATGATAAACATTTGTTTTTATCCAAGAAAGGTAATCAATATTTATCTAACAATCTCTCCAATTTTTGGCAAGCTAGTCTTTTGTGTGTTACATTTGATGATCTCTGACAGTTTGCATTTCTTTTTTACATACAGATTTTGCTATTGAAATAAACTCAGTAAACATAAGATCTTGCTTACTTTTCCAGTACAATGTAATTATTTTTTGAGCAATAGCTAGAATTAACCAAATAACAGGTAACTGATGTCTAGGAATTACACTTGGGGTAGGGAATAATATCAAAGAGCTAGTAATGTGACAGTTATCAGACCACAGGGCTTTTGTGAAATGTCTAAAATCACTCCAGTATTGTGTGAGAGTTCTACATTCGATGAACATATGAACCCAGTTGGCTTCAAGAATATCACCACACCTCCAGCATTTCCTTTCATTACTCTTGGTTATAAGATCAGTTCTGTGTGAAGTGTAACAGCTTGTATGAATAAATTTCCAGGTATATAGTCTTTTGGACAGTATCCCTCATTAACATGAAATCCTTTGATATTTGGGTTATTTCTAATAAATGAAGCAAAAGGTTCCACTGATAAAGCGAAAATAATGGGGATAGAGGGCAACTTTGTCTAGTTCCCTTATGAATTTTTACAGGGGATGATAGACATGAACCGATCTTAACAAATGCTTTAGAATCACTATAAATATTTAATATCAGTTTAGTGAAATCTGAAGTAAAGTTAAATTCTTTAAAGATTTTTTGTAAGTATGACCAACTAAGGGAATCGAATGCCTCATCAATATCCAGACTAATAATAGTTAATTGTTTCTTGGTTTTGTTTGCAATGTCTGTTAGAGACAGTAGCTTAATAATATTGTTGTGCACTTTTCTATGTAAGATAAAGCCAGTTTGATCAAAGTGTACTAGATTGGGTAATATATTCTTTAGTCTTTTGGCCAAGATAGACACTAACATTTTATAATCAATATTTAACAATGATATGGGTCTATAGGATGCACATAGTTGGGGGTCCTTATCTTGTTTCTGAATGGGGAAATGATGGAGTAATTCCACGAGGGAGGAAAAATTAAGTCTTGTTTAACCATGGAGAATGTGTTTAATAATAATTTTATTGTGTGCTCTGGAAGAATTTTATATATTTCTGGGATTATCCCATCTAACCCTGGGGCTTTATTATCCTTCAGATTTTTAACTTGTTCTTTCACTTCTGCTAAGGTTATTTGTTTATTTAGGGTACTATTTTGTTGTTTTGATAGTTTAGTCTTGATATTTTCTTGTAGAAATTTATCTATCACATAGTCTGAATCTAGTGGTGATTGCATGCCGTTGATTGACCGATAATGACTTCTAAAGGCTTCTAATATACCTCCTAAATTAGTTGTTCTTTTTACTGTGTTATTATTCTTGTATTTAATTTCATTGATGTGATTTTGCTTACTAATTTGTTTGGATCTGATAGCTAGTTTATGTAAATGTCTAGGGTTTACTGAATAGGACTGTAGTTTAATCTTCTCTAAGCTTATAGCAACCTTATGATTCAATATTTCTAAATATTTGTGGTTTAGCTTGGAAATTTCAGTAAGTACTGCTTTATCATTTGATTTTAAATTTAGTTTCAACTTATCTATTTTGGCTTGTAAATCAGGAAGTTCCTTGTCCCATTCCTTTCTCCTTTGAAAATGCCAAGCTTTAACTCCACTAAAGATGTGAACTTTTAATGCAACCCAGAGTATGATATCTGTTGCTTCACCATTATTGTTCTTATCCATAAATGCATGTATTTCTTTTAATAACCACTCCTTAAAACCTTTTAACTTAGTAACATAGGCTGGGATTCTTTGAAAAATTATCATATCATCTTTTTTCATAGTCAAGCTGAACAAAAAAGCATTGTGGTCAGAGAGTGGACATGACTGTATTGCAACATCACTTATTTTAGAATAAAGAGTGTTAGACAAAAATCTTATCAATATTAGTTGGTGTGCCCTATCAGAAAGAATAATGAGTATACTGAAGTGAATTTTGAACTCTTAAATTATGTATGTCTCTAAAATTCAATGAGGTTAGAAAACTGTTTACCTTTTTAGCTTGTGTCTTTAGTTTAACCTTACTATTTTTAGAGATGTCTTCATCTGATAACAAGCAATTAAAATCTCCTGCCAGAATAATTTCTCCCTTTGCATGTAAAGTAATGAGATCCAAGTATTTCCTCACATATTTAGTTCCTAGACCAGGGATCCAATATGAGTTCACCAGTGTGAAGCATTTCTTATTAATTACTAGCACTACTAAGCTTAACATTCAGTCTTTATCTGAAAAGGTGTTTAAAATTTTAGGTAGTGTATAAGTATTATTCCATAGTATAAGAGTACCTCTCCTTTTGTCTCTAAAGCAGGAATCTGTGAGAATTCATTAAGGATATCCACACCTCCAAGCTAGTTGGTCAGCATAATGCATCCGAGATTATCCAAGTTCAACTAACTCTGGGCAAGACCGCAATCCAGATTGTAGCTTGCTACAGATCCCCCACCATGCCTCAGGATTTCCACTCCTCTTTTCTTGATACACTGGAAAATATTAGGGTACAACCCAACACCCTAATAATGGGTGATTTCAACTACCCCACTCTTAACTGGGAAAACTACTAATGTACCAACTCTTTTGCTAAACGTTTTCTGGAATTCATAAATTGCAATGCCTTGGATCAACTTATCCACACCCCCACCACAGGCAGCAATATCCTAGATCTAGTCATCACCAACATGGGTGACTGGTGTTCCACACCAGAGGTCAATTCCTTGTTGGTCAGATCCGGCCACAAGCTAATCACCCTATACATCCACATCTTGCCCCCACCCCCCAAAAGGGAAACAACCGTAAAAACTATCTCCAAAGCCAACTTCACGCTTCTTAAAACAGAAGTGGCAAACATCACAACACCCATGCAGATGGACAATAGAGGTATGACTGATGAATCCTACACAAATGCACTTTATAAGCACTTACACGAGCGCAGGGCTTGTGCTATCCCTAACAGAACAAAGATGCTATCCTCCAAAAAAAGGAAGCCAATCTGGTGGTCTTCTGCCATAAACAAACTCTACAACAGAAGAAAGAAACTGCTGCAAAAAAGAGTAAAATCCCATGATTGGAGGAACTCCCTGGTCAGCCTCAGTAAGAAGCTGAGATCCCTCATAAAATCCTCAAAAGCTAGTTTTGAAAACAAAATCACCACTGATTCTAAAGACAACAACAAAGCATTCTATAGCTATGTCAAAAATCTCAATGGCAACACTCAGATCTGTTCTGAGTTACAGCACAATAGCACTAAATATACAGAACCAACTGATATTGCCAACATCCTTGCAGATAAGTTCAGTGATAACTTTATCCCTCTCTCACCCCCTAAAGGGCCCATATCTATATCGGTAGAATGCAAAGTTCCTGTAATCATGCCTGCACAGGTAAAAACCTCACTCTCCAAAGCCAAGAACACAGCATCCATGGGACCTGACAACATCCCAGGCTGCCTTCTCCATGAACTACAGAATGAACCCACCTAAGTACCATGTTCAGTGATAGCCTCACCTTAGGCTTTGTGCAAATTGAATGGCACACCGCGATGGTTCTCCCACTCCACAAAGGGGGAACCATGATAGACCCTGAGAACTACTGCCCCATTAGCCTGACGAGCCTGGTCTGCAAGGCCATGAAATGTATCATCATGGAACTCATAAACAAAGACATTGGAGATCTCCAAACTCTGGACCCTACACAGTTCAGGTTTGTAAAAGGCAGATCATGTCTCCTAAACCTGCTAGATGTCTTTGAAGCAGTCACCAAAGCCATTGATGAGGGCAAGGTGGTTCACACAGCCTATCTAGAGCTCGCCAAGGCATTCAACACCATCCCCTACTCTGGAATTATAGATAAACTCACTAAACTAGGTATAAATCCCTATGTCACAAGTTGGGTTGCCAACTGGCTTACTGACAGAACCCACACTGTGAAAGTAGCAGACTCCAAATCAGATGTCAGACCAGTGACAAGTGGAGTACCACAGGGTTCAGTCCTGGGTCGTCTCCTGTTTAGTATCTACTTCTCTGAAGTACAGGCTAAAACAGAATTGTCTTTGGCTAACTAAGTTTGCAGATGACTGCAAACTAGGAGCCATAATCGAAACTTTTAACGATGTGGACATCCTACAAAAGGGCCTCACTGAGACAGATGACTGGTGTCAAAGCCATGGCCTCAAGCTCAATGCCAGAAAGTGCATTGTCATCCCCTTTGGTAAAAACTCTGTACCCATGAACTAACACATAGGCGGTAGTCTACTTAACACTGAAAGTGTGATAACAGACCTTGGGACACAGGTGGACAGTAGTCCCTCCTTCGATAATCACATCGCCACAGTGGTCAGGAAATTCTTCTACATGGCACACCTCATCATAAAAGGTTTCTCATCCAGGAAAAAAAGAGGTCATTGTTCCCCTCTACTCATAACTCATTAGACCCATTATAGAGTACAACGCCCATTTTGGAATGTACCTCACAAGACATCTACAACAACTGGAAAGGCCACAGAAATACCTCACAAAGAGGATTACTGGTCTCAAACAGATGCCCTATGCAGAACGTCTCAAAAAACTCCAGCTTTACTCTGTCACATATCGCCTACTCAGAGGCAATCTCTTCCTAACATACAAAGCTATGTCAAACCCAGAGCTGTTGGGCATGCTCTACTTAAAGAAATCCCAATCCCTCCAAGCTATACTCTCAAGGGATCTAAACCTTGCCACCACAATAAACAGAACATGCTGGAGGGATAGATTCCTGTCCCAGAGACTTCCCATACTCTGGAACAGAGTACCTATCTATGTCAAATAGAGCTCCTCATTAGCACTCTTCAAGAAAAATCTTGATGATTGGATGGGAAATAGGAAATTCACCCCGGGGATTACTTCTGTGGCTCTGCTTGACAGGGGCACAGGAAAATAATTATCTTGGTGGTGAAAGCCAGGGTACCTTTTTGGCTAGGCTTATATAGGCCCTAGGGCCAATAGCCTAGTACCTACCTATGAACCTATGAACTGTAAAACCATTAAATGATAATTTTTGCAAAACCTTCTCCAGCAAGTGGGTTTCCAGCAAGAAGATTATCTTAGCTCTGTGCATTTTAATGAATTTAAATCAGTTCATTTGACATTGTTATTTAAGCCATTAATATTTAATGATAAACATTTATATATCATCATTTGTTAAAGTTATATTTAGAGCATCAATAATACCTTCCAAATATAATGACTTGAAGTAATTCATGAATTTATGTATCGTGGATGAGTCAAAAATCTTTAGAAACAAATTCTGAAACTAATAACTAAGAAAACATACATACATGGAACCTAAAGTTCCTGGTTTAGTTAATAAATTAACTAAACCACCCTTTAACACCATCTCACTCACCAAAACATACATAAATAGCTTCTGCTTTAAATGTAGTATATACAAACAGTAAAGCATTTCTAAGGTAACTCAAACAAATATGAACAAAAAGTCCATCAGGCAATCACAAGTGGATTCATAGGTAATATTGTGTAAACCACTACTAAGTATTGGAAAATAAGAAGTCAGTTTCACCAATTAACCTAGTTGCTTTATCGGCATACGCTTCTAATACCAATATATTTTATACCCGTATTACAGTCTCTTGTGTTTATAACTATATCAATACAGTAGTTATACCAGTTTACTTATTTCCCCTTCCCTCTTCCCTTTTTATACTTTTATATGTTCAAGTAGACCGGTAGTCATGAATGGAAAGAAGAAAGGGAGGAAGAAAAAAAGAAAGGGGGGACCATATGTTGGTCTATTAATACTAACTGAACTGAATGGAGTGATCTAGAACATTTTAACAATCCATTCCTACACTGTATGTGGTCATACAAAGATTTGAATCATAGTATCATAACTATCATTGCAACTGAGTCTGATTATATTGCTTTAAATCTGCATCAGTGGGGATACCTAATATAGATTAAAGTTGCTTAAGCATGAAAGCAGCAGAAGGAAAATAAGACTCAATCCTATATATATGTTTACATTCACAATATTAAAGAAATTGGTTGTTTAGTAGTCAAATATTAATATATTATCATTTAGGGCATGCAATCAAAGCAAAGAATGGTATCCTGTCAGACTTCAGTGTTTCAAAGCAACAGACATACAGTAGCATTAAAATGCAATTTTCCTCACTAGACTAGTAAAATAATCACTCAATTAAAGTCCTAGCTTCTTAAAATGCATATTTAAAGTGATTCCATACCTTTAGATGCATAAAAGATGAAAAAACAAAAAAACAGTTACTTTTTCTTCTAGTTTCATTTTCAGCTTTATTTCCTGGTTTCCGAGTCATGCATGAGTTCAAAGGTCGTGTGATGTCATTGCTCACTGTATTCTTGCTTCCAGCTTCTCTGGCTTGCTGCTAGTGCCCTATAGATGGTTGTGCATGTGAAGAAACAGTCACAGAGGCATAGAAAATGGATTTTTGGAGGGAATTTCAAACAACTAAGTCTTCTCCATTCTAAAGAAGCATAAAAAGTGCACAAGCAGCCTCCACAGTGAAAACAATAACATGATCAGCCCTCCTCTAAAAATATTGGGAAAGTAAGATTTTCCCCATAAATCAATAATTTACATCCCTTAAACTAAATTGGGTTAAGAATTAAAATTAGGACATTTAGTTAATGCAAAGCACTGAATGTTGATATATTACACCAAGAAATGCACATTTTAAATAAAGACATATATATATATATCAATCATGATATGAACATTTTTCAAAAATGTCAAGAGGAAACAAAACTATCTTAACTAAAGCATCTCCTAAGGGAACTTTTGTTGTGGGGATTCCATACAGTGTAATCATAATAGACTAAACAGTAAACTCTAAAGTGTTACCCCACCACTAACACACATGAATGCTTTACTTTGGAAATCATGAATTAATAGTAAGAAAGCATGACTTTTGTATCCCAAATGAATATATAATGAAGTTAACTGTGCCCTGGTTATAGTAAACATATGGTATGAAAGAAAAGAAAAACATATATATATATATATATATATATATATATATATATATATATATGTAACTACTGTCTGTTTATTTTACTGTGGAGCTTTTCTCCCCGGGCCTCCGCTGAAAATGGACCCACGTCCAGTCGGACACTCCCGGTAAACAAATTTAAATAAATAAATAAATTATATATATATATATATATATATATATATATATATATATATATATATACACACACACACACACACACACACACACACACACACACACACACACACACATACATGCATACATATATAGATATATGCCTATGTCTATGCAAAATAAAGACCTTTGCTTTGTATATGTCTTCCAATAAAATATTATGTAAAATAAATATACTTTACCTTTGCTTTGTGTATATATTCCAAAAAAAACATTAAGTAAAGTATACTGCAAGAAAGTATTTAGTATTATTTGATAATAAACTTATTTGTCTTTTAATTTTTTATTTGTACTTTCTTTGACAGTCCAAATGTTCTTAGTTGCATGTCTTTTCAGACACTGTGTAGACCATTCCATGTCCTCTATATCAGTTAGTATTTTTTTTTCTTGTGAATAAAGTCCAAAGCCTCTGACAAGGAGCTAAAGATCTTCTCACCTTCTGGTAAAGATAGTTTTATCCTGGAGGGAAAGAGAATTTGTGCTTTGATGTTAACTTTTTTAAGAGATTTTATCAAGGGAACACATTCTTTCCTTCTAGATATGACAGAAGAAGTATAGTCATTGTCAAAACAAATGAGTTTGTCCTTTATCTTGATGGGAGAATTATTCCACGCAGACTTCAGAACCAAATCCTTATCTTGGGAGGGCAAAAATCTAACAATGATGAATCTGGGGTTAGGTGAAACTGTTGTTGAAGCAGGTTTTGCTTCAGACTTGTGAGCCTCCTCTATACCGAAGGAAAGGGCTTCAGGAAGATTTAGTGCTGTTGGAAGCTAGTTATTAAGAAAGTGTATCATATCAGTTCCCTCTTCCTTTTCTGGTACTCCATAGATTCTAATGCTGTTTCTCCATAACCTACTTTCTAGGTCTTCCAGCTTTTCTGTTAGTTTTGTATTCTGTTTAAAAAAAAAACTCATTTTGACTATCACATTCCATCAGTCTGCCATCCATATCTGTTACAGATTCCTCGATAGAAGCAATTTTTCAGAATGCCTTTTAGCCATTTCATTAAGAATGTTCAGCTGCTTACTACAGTCTTGTTTAATAGTATCTATTTTATTCTCTAGTTTGTCCATTTTTATAGATAGTTCTTGAATAGTAGTTATCAATGTTTGCAGCTCCTTCTTTACCATACTGTCCTGATGAGAGTTTTTCGAGTTACTCATACTTGGATTTCTTGAGTAAAAATGTCTTGACAGGAAAAAATAATAAAAATGTATGTTTTAGAACTAATTTTTGAAAAATAATAAAGGACCTATAGTCACAAATCCGCTAATATACTTTTGGATTGGTAATTCCAAAAATTAGATTAAATTTCCTGTCAGAATAAAAATGCTATTAGCGCAGCTAATGTTCAGTTCTGCTAGCAGTCTGGCATCTTCAATCCATTTATTTTTCACACTGCAACCTATAATTAGTTAATTTATAAGAAAAATATTTAAATCTTTGAATTTCTGTTCGTTTGTTACTGTGAGCGTGTCTGTGTATGTGTGTGTTGGAGGGAAAATGAAAGACTCCATAGACTGTTCTATTCTCTCTCTCTCTCTCTCTCTCTCTCTCTCTTCTAGTTTAATATTACCATTACAAGCTCATATGCTGTGTTGTACCCTGGATTAAGCAATATTGCAACATATTCATTGTCTTTCAGATATAACAAAATATAGCTTATTTACTTTTTTAGGGTTCAGAATTAATATTAACATTTATTAGCATAGAAATGTAATTTTCTGTTAATTCCTCATAACTAAATCTATATGTAATCCAGACAGTTAAATATATTCAGAACTCAATCTCCCACTTTAAATAGATGTCATTAAATCTGTCACTAAAATATATTAGTTGAAATCACATAGTATAGCAGTATCTGTAGTTCATATATTTTTAATCATTGCTTTCAATAAAATACATAAAATAGGACTGCAGATCAAGAATCAGGAATACATCAAGCATGTAGATATTATTAATACAAAATATTAACTGTAATATTTCCCTCTGAAGAAAAAAAAAACAACTACATGAGAGCTGTGATCGTTGGTCAAAGTTTATATCTTCAAGGTAAACAAATAAGTGATTGTTGGTGTTACCAGTCAGAATTCAGATATTTTTGTATTAGGAATTTCTTACCTGTTTCTCCTCCTGATCCTTTGATATTTAATACTCCAGACACTACAGTTTTCCTAAGTAACCAAATCAAAGACCTTTATGATATCTAGATATACTACATCTATTAGTACTTCCCTGTCATGTTCACCAGGAACTTAGTCATGAATTTTAGATCAGAACTGACTAACAGCTTCTTGTCTCCATATGTCAATGCTGGTTGCTGTCCTGGAGACTGTTTCCCTGTAAAACTGCTATTGGCCTTCTGCATAACATTCTCCCAATGAATTAAGTTGCATGATTGTTAAAGTTGTAGTTTTGTAGTTTTCCAAATTTGTCTGATTCTTCCCTTGTACAAGGGCACCACACCTGCTGTTTTCCAGTTTCCTGTCCCTTTTACACTTGCCCCTTGTATAGTCTTTTTTTTAGCTCTTCATTAGCCAGTTGTCAGTTGAAAATCTGTTTCAGGATGTCTGCAGGCAAACTGACCAGATTTCTTAGGAATCCAGATGGCAGCATATGTGATCATTTTACTTTAGCCTCCATAAGGGCAGTCACTTTCCTTTGACCATCTTTCCCTTATTTGTCCTGGTGTCTGTCTACTGTTCTTATCATTCTATCCCACCTACTTCCCAGCATGGCTCTCTTATTGTGCTTTCTTTTTTTAAAATTTGAAGCAAGGTATTCAGTCAGTTCATCTGCATTTTTCCACTCTTCTTTCAGCTTGCTACCAACTAAAGTCAACCTGGCAAGTTATGTCCATCCCTTTCTTCTTTTTCCTATTTATATAAATAGTATGCCTTTGTTTCCCTTTTTGATCCTTTCTGCTAACTCTCATTCAACTTTATCCCTGCTGCTCCTACAACTTCTGTTACTTTCTTGTGAACTTTTTATGGTGTGCCTCTTCCATGTCACAATTTTTCATTCCACCCCCTTTTACAGCCCATGCCTTACCCTAATTGAAAGCCTCTCATTCTTTTGTTCATTTCAATTTTTTGCCTCTTCCTCACACTTTTGTTTTTAGCCATAGCTGCTCCATTCCTGACCTATTTTGATAGAGTTTGTTTACTCCCTTACTTTGTTCCCAGTTTCCTAACACATCCTTGACCACCTACTCCAGCACAGCATAATCCACTCTTCTAAAATACCATACCATTGCCTTTCATCGTTACTCTTCCTGCAACTCTAAAACACATGACAGGATGATAGCTGTTGGCTAATGGTGGTCTAGTCTTGACATCCAAATATATCAAGTATCTGCAGCAGAATAATTCCATAAAGATAAGGATTATCTCATGGGGACTCAGGATATTAAAACTGTCAGTGTGTGGGAATATATATCCTGAAATCCAACAGAAATGGCAACTGACAAACTTACAGTTTAGTATAAAGTATATTAATGATTTCATTTATCTTGCTGAACAACAATTTATTCATAAAATACAAATTGTAGAAGCTATGCTTACCTTGTTATCAATATTTATAGCATGCTGACATTGATGGAGTTCAGAATATGTCCAAAACAGCATCTACAATGCATACATACAGTTCAACATAATCCCAAATGCACATAAATATTAATGAGAACAGTTTTTCCTTGTTAGACCATTTAGACTGGTGTCTTCCACCAATTTTGCAACCAGATTCACTTCCAATGACAGAACAACAAGTCAGAAATGGAAAAAAGAAAGAAAAAAGAAGAAGAGAAAAGGTTAAAATCCTTAGAAAGCACTCCTTCAGTGCCTGGATTTTGTGCTTACCATGCCTTCAGATATACTGGTAACTGTGGCAATGTTACTTTGTACATCAGGAATGATATCCTTTCAAAATGGTTACCCAGGGTACCCTAGATTGCTTACTGAACTTCAGCTCACCTTTAAGAAATCAAACATCCAACCTACAGTCTGACATTGACCACTCGCCATGGCTACCAGATGACCATGATAGCATCCTTGCATACTTATAGGATATCACTTTAAGTAGGGGCTTTTTAATATTTGGTGAATTCCCTGACATCCTGTTAATATCTCACTGGACTGCCACCAATAATGCAACATCCAGTTTGTATCCCACTGGACTGCCACCAACAATGTGACGTCCAGTTAATATCCCATCAGACTGCCACCAATAGGTGACCTCCCCCATTTAAAACCCAAGTCAGTAATTAAGGAGCTTCAATCCTCACTACTGACTCCAGTGTTGGAGCGCACGGGAAACAACAGAGCACAAAGCACACAACAGTAAAATTCCACGATTTCTCTTAAGAGCACAACAGGAATACTCTATTTTTTCTGAGATTGGACTATATACCTCTGTCCACCACAAATATATTCCTTTAATATACACTTCAGAGCAATGTGTTCCAGTTTAAGACCTCTGACTCACTCACACTCAAATTCAAATCTCTCACACTCAAACACTTATGGAAAGCCTGACACAGATTTCCAGCTGTGTCCCCTCCCAAATACAAATAGTAATGCTGCCACCAGACAGGTCTGCATGCCCTTCAAAGGGTGATCAATTGTTAAAAATTAAATATCAAAATAAATGATAGCTATGACCAGAAGCAGCCAGGCATTCAAGGTGACCTGGGAAGTATCAAACAGGTATAAGAACTCTGTAATTTCTAAAGAAAATACTGATTGTCCAGCCACAATGTAAAGTAATGAAAACCATTTAATAATAAGTAAAATAATTACAAGAATGTAAATCAATAACTTCCAATAAACACAAGAATTCAATCACCAGAAATAAAAAATGAACTGTAGGATAGAAGTCCATCATCTTAGAAAAACTCTATCTAAATAGCTAAACTTTCCTAATCTAACTAGATAATACTGTCCCTGATTGAATCTAAAATATAACAGCAAGACAAAGACAGGCTTGCAGTTTTTGGTGAGTCCTTTTTCTTCAGTATTCGCTGCACAGCACTGTAAATGACTGCAACTCTTAAATAACTGCCCTTCAACTGACTTTAGCAGTTTCTTTTATAGTCCAGGTTAACAGTCTCAGGTATCTTATTCAACTGTATTATTTTAAAAATGATCAACTATTTGGAAAAGTTCTTTTTTTCTGTCAGTCATCTGTTCAAATAACCACATAGGAACTAAGAACATTCTAATGACACCTACTGATCAACTGATTCTCCACAGACAATTTGTACTTTAGACTCTCCCTCACAAACATGTGCAATTAAAAATGTATCAAAACACTGACAGATTCTTTAAACATTCTGCAGAAATAGGGAAATGCTCAACATTTTAAAAACTTGTTTACATTTTCACAATTAGACATGCTGGCTACAGGTTAGTCTGAGAATATATGCAAATTGCCTACCAGACATGCTAGCACAGATGACAGTGTTTTCATTTTCTTCACAACTTAAACTATCCTTTCATTGACTGGAACAACTGTTTTTCCAACATTGGGTATGCTCAGTGATTCCCATTCAAATTATCCCCCAAACCCAAATGTAACCATCTCAACCTGCAGACATTGCAAACAGGAACAAAGGCCCTTAAAAAGTAGGTGACTCCATCCCAAAATCTGGGTATCTAATTATTATAAAATCTGAATAGTAAGTAGCACATAACTCTTCTCGCTTCCACTAAGAATGTGGGATACTACTCAGAAAGACATGTTTTAAAACAGGGAGGTACAAAAGTGATGGAAAAGTGCAATCACATTATCAAAGACAGTGTAAAATATGTAGGGTATAATGAACAGCTTTGCACGTTTCTACCACAAAAATCATTTGTTTTTTGCTTCAGAAAACGGGAAATGTCAAACATGTGTCCTCTTTCTTTATATTATTGTTACCATAAGTATGTTGGTCACAAGGTGTGGTTTTCTATGTTCTATACAGCCTTAAAAGTCACATGTGATAAGGGGGGGTTTAAGAAATATTTGTAAAGGTGTAATCAAGCCTGAACATACGGGCATACCTCTAAAAATAGGAACAGCCTGTGCAGAGATAAATCAGGCCTAAAAATAGAAATATTTATCCAAAATAGAGATAGTTGAGAGGTTTGCTCAGCAGGGGTGTAAACTTTCTTGACTTGATACTCACAAACCTGACCCTGTTTGCTTCCCTCCCATGGTCACTGCTTCATTAATAAAACCTGACCACAGTCTAGTTACTCTTATTCTCAGAACTCCCACTGCCTTTGGAAACTAATG
This sequence comes from Protopterus annectens, assembly GCF_019279795.1. NCBI lineage: Eukaryota > Metazoa > Chordata > Ceratodontiformes > Protopteridae > Protopterus > Protopterus annectens. The sequence goes on from NC_056729.1 coordinate 1,002,939,625, forward strand.
CCACCCTCATACAACTGCACAATGAAATCTCTAAATTAATCTATATATATATATATATATATATATATATATATATATATATATATATATATTTATATATATATATATATATATATATATTTATATATATGTACATTCAAACATATATATATATCTATATATATATATATATATATATATATATATATATATATATAGATATATCATCTACGCCAACTCCAGGGCTGGTTATGGTTATTCAAGCAGATACACTAATGATTTTATGTTCATTAAAATAAATCCATTGATATGGTAGTCCATTGCAGAACCAAATATGTTGGTAAATTGAAACATAAACTGTCCTGGTAGTCTGCCAATATAAATAAACTCTATAACAGAAGGAAGACACTCCTTAATTTGCCTTATAGTTTCAGAACCTATGAACAAAGGAATTGAGTAGCAGCCCACGAAGATACTAACTGCAACTATACTGACTGCAACTATAAAGACCAGTAAAGCATCACACAAATTAAGACTGGTATCTAAAACAAAGGATAACTACAATTTTTTTTCAATAGTGTCAGAAAACTAAGAAATAACTCTCAATACTGCTCCAATCTTTTTCTTTAATAAAATCTCCCATTCAAACTCAAAAGAAATTGCAATCCTCACCTGAAAGTATTGTCCCCCCTCACATCATCCACAAGTCCCCTCCCATTTCCGTAGGAGCATGTTCTTAAATTAATCTAAAAAAGCATTTCCTCGAATGGCCTAAACAACATACCAGGTTGCCTAATAAACAGTGCTAAACACACCTAGCTACTGCATCTGCTACACCAGATTCATTTAATTCAGCCTCTTCTTGGAATTAAAGGTATTAAAATTAGGATATATTTTATGGGAGTAGAACAAACAGTATTCACTTCTTTCTGAAACTGTGCGCATATTTTGCCTGAACACATTTATATTAATATGGCATTCCATAAACATAGCCCTGTTTTGATCACATCTTACAGCTTTGTCATTCTCAACTCTTTTCACTGTGCTAATTGCAGAGCTAACAACTTTCACAGCTTCTGTTTTCTCTTTCTCAGATTGATCCTGCTGCTGAAATTCCAGGTAATTTAACTAACTAATCTGTCAGGAAAAAAAATGCTTCAGTGTGTTTTTAAAATACAGCACTAACTTCACTGTTAGACGCCTTACTTAATCCTGAGTTGTATTTTGTTTAACTTTCAAGTGTAGTGTTTTGAGCTTTATCATTTTGCATTTTTTTTATATGGTCACCATTTACCCTTGGTTTCTTAGCTTGAAATTTCTGACAGTCTTCCTTTTTCTATGGCCTGAACTCAGTATCTTGTTGTACTTCTTTCTTTTGTTTCAGGTACTATACAAGGATGTGGGTACACCTTCACTCTTGAGTGTACCTCTATAGGAACATAGGAACATAGGAACAGTACTAGACAAGTAATAACAGTGACCATAAGAGACCTAGCCATTTACAATATTAAGTAGAAACACTTAAAACATTCTTGCCATCCTTTACAGGTATGTAATAATACATATCTTTCAAAGAAGTGGTCATTTAATTCATACACTGGGGGGGCATATTTAGTTAGGATCCTAACCTCCTCAGTGAGTTTTTTTTATCTGTTGGAGTAAATTTAGCTCTCTAGTAAGGGTGGTTGCAGTGCCACTGATATTGTGAAGAAATAAGAGGGTGAATTAGTATTAGGTCTTTCATGGCTCAAAAAGTGAGATATAGGTCACCAGAGCAGTACATAGTCAACTAAGTAGAAGGACAGTTGTGCTAATATATAAGATTTGTTTAAGGATTTAAGGCTTTTTATTTTTTTATTTTTGTTAAAATTGTTGGAGCCTTTCCACTGAGCAATATGTTTGCATTTGTACATAATAAATGGGGTGCTGTATTCTAGGATTGATCACATACAATAACTTTTTTTGATTTTGAAGACATTCCCTTGGAAATTAACTCAGCTAGAAAGAATAAGAATGTCCTGACTAATGTGGAAACATAATGATTGAATAAGATAGAGTTGTCCATATAAGTACCCAGTTCTCTTATCTGTTTGGAGTAACACTTAAAACATATGAGGTAGGAACATTTTTTTTCTGAATTTTAATTTGCTTGCTGCACTTTTTGCTTTTTACTTAAGTCCATTTTTAGTACATCAAGTATGTGATTACTTCAGCCATTTATGGAGCAATTTAATATCATTAGATGATCAGATGACAGTATCCAGCTTACTCTGTAACCTTTTCAAATATTTTACTAGGTTCAGGAGACATGACCTGCCTTTCACAAAATCAAACTGTGTGTGATCTTGATCAGTTAAGTTGCCTATGTCTATATAAATGAGTTATGCTATGCTTTGTCCAATAGCTCTATGCATATGAAGCTGATGAGGCTCATGGGTCTATAATTACCTGGGTTTGTACAGGGGCCAATTTTGCATATAGAAGTCACAGTTGTTTTTCTTCAAGTGTCAGGGACAAATCCTGTAAATAGCCTTAGGTTGAATAGTTTATGTACAGACTCAGTGCATGATTGGCATTGATAAAAGTGCAGCCTGGAAGGTAAATCAGTCCCACAGAGATATTATTTTTAACTTTCAACAGGGATTCTAAGATTTGTAACCAAAATGTAAAAACACGAAGGAGGACGTTCCATGAAGCTAGATTCAAATATAGTAGTTTATTAAATGCTTCCATCCCTTTTGTTGTTCTAGACTTGTTACAAAGTGACTACAATGAAAACTAAATTTTGATGAGTAGTGGGGACCGCAATATGAACAAGTGTGATAAACTTAACATTAAACATGTCTGTGAATATATTTGCCATATTCATGGTACTGGAATATGTTATATAACTATAGGTGATCTCATAGCACTGTTTAGCATTATTCCTTAATTTTCTGGGATAAATGAAAGATTTATAGTTTGCTTTAGTATCTGTATTAACCTCAAGTTCATACTTTGCTTTACAATTTCTTATAATGCTCTTAATTTCTTTGCTGGCATGTTTCAGTGTGATCGTTTGTAGAGCATGGGGATTTCTTACAACTTTTCATTATTTAAAACAAACAAAGCACCCTATAAAAGCTAAAGGCAGTCCTTGGATAAAATGTGAAAACTGAATAAAAGCCTGGAAAATCCACCATGATGAGAATCACTTCCTCCTTTAATAGAAACAAACAAACAAGTAAACGAATAAAATCCAAGAGCTCTAATAAAAGATGAGCGCTTTCAGCTCTTCAGCCTTCATCAGATCTGAGGAAGTGATTCTCATTGTGGTGGTTTTTCCAGGCTTTTATTCAACTTTTCATTATTTGTCTTCTTGTTTTGTTATGCAATGTATTACTGTGAGAGCTTTAGCAAAGAGGAACATTCCTGAATTTACCATTACATTTAGAGTGAACAGGTACTCTCTTTTCTATGCAGCTGTTTAGATGCTGGTAAAAATTAGAGGCTAGTGTGGCAACCATCTCAGCTGGGTGCATTTGCAGGGATTTTTGGAAATCTTGCATTGGTTTTCTACAAACTTACCCCGAAGACGTCCCTAAATATAGTTTCATTTGTTGGTGGATTCATACCATTAAGCCTGACAGAGAAGAAAACTGATTTGTGACCAGATTGAACCAGGAGTGATAAGATGTATAGTAGGGTAAAAGCATGGCTTGGGATGGTAAGGACCAAGTCAAGGGTATTAGAGCCTTTAGTGGCAGTTTTTCAATGTGTCCAGTGCATTGGTATTAACAAGGTCTTGGAGACACTGAACATATCCATTTCTAGATGTGCAAATATGCCGTTTGCTATTTAGGTGATTAAAGTCCCCTAGCAAGAAGGTATTTGGTTTAATATTAAACCCCTCAATGATATTAAGATAATTTCCCTGATCTCTGGAAGACATTGATTGGGATCTTTAGCAAGAAATTAAGAAATAGTTAACATTGTTATGGGTGATTTGGATCTCCAGAAGCTCCAAGTTAGGGCTGTGGCTAACCTGATGTGAGGTGATGGTGTTTCTGACAAATACAGGTACTCCCTCACAGTTACTCAGGGTCCGAAGGTATAATAGATAGTAGTCCCTGGTACAGAGGGAGTGCTGTCATTGCATGGAAACCATGGCTCAGTAACTACACAGGTAGGACTGTATTTTAGTCATGAGATGGCCTCAAGTTCTGGCAACATTCTTGTTAAACTTATAGTACTGTGTCGTACCACCATGAAACTGTCTGAATTTGTGTTTGTGTTTCCTATACAGGAATGTCCACTTCTGCCTATGAAAGGGCACTATAGTGGCAGCAAAAGTATTAGTAAAGATGCAAAAGCCCTTGTATGACATATGTAAGCTATTCCTGGCAAGACAGGAAATCTTTTCTATTATCCCAGGCCAGACACATACTGGTTCTCCTTTGAATGACACCAGCAACTTTGCCAATTATTAAAGTCAATTATCTTGTCTTGATATTCAGGCATTATTTTTGGTGAAGACAAGATACTAGTGAAGGCCAGTGTTTTTTTTTTTTTTTTTTATCCTGTAACATATGCTTTGTAATTTCTGTCCTGTTTCTCTGCATGTTCCTCTGGCTGGAGGTCCACAGGTCATTCACTATGACATTGAAAACCACTAGATCATAGTTATGCTTATCTGGTTTAAGGGACATTCCAGGCAGACCTTGAAAGGCCTATTTTTTCTGATTATAAATTATAGCACCTCTTGTTTTTGTGTCCTAGTTAAAGACTCATTTATCTGAGCATTAAGAAAGGGTTCATCCCTTGACTGCATTAATCCTACTACAGTGCTGCAACTCACTACTGGAAATGAAGCCTCTTTTTTAATTTTTTCAGTGCATTGATGTGATAGATGTATACTTTTTAACAATCTGTTTGACCTTATAGTCTACCTTATTTAATTTGTCCAATATTTTAAATTGACCTTGCCACTTAGTTAAAATTTTATTTTCAGTTGATAGTACAAGTGCCAACACTTTGTCTCCTTGTGTAATTTTTCTCCTTTTACTATTTCTGTTTCATACTCTTTTAAGTATTTCCTGCTTTGTTAACATGTTCTCTATCATTATGGCATCACTCTTCTAAGTCTTTCTTGTAAGTTACTGCTATACTATAAAAAACTGGAGTGGAGGTTTATTTTTCTCCCTAGACCTTTTCTGTAATGAGGTAGACCTTCTGGATGTCTACAGTGCAAGAGTTTAAATGGTGTAAATCCTCTTGATGTTTGTAGCACTGCTCTTACTGCAAACAACAAATAAAATAACTGATCCCAGTGTGTGTCATTCTATTTCTATTTCTATTACTTTTTTAAACAGGAATTAAACAACTGAACTAAACCTTCAGTCTGTAAAAGGAAAAACTAAAATCTGTAGCTGTTTAGCTTGAAAGTATGGACACAGTTGTTGCTTAACCCTTTGTATAAAGGCTTCACCTGGGTCAGTAAGCATCTCTTTTTAAGAGTATGCATGCCAGAGAATAATTGCACCAATTACCTGGCAATAGACTTATTCTTAGTCCAGCATTTTGGTACAACTTCTGAAGCTTTGGGGAATAGTCAGCACTATGACCAAAATCAATTTCTAGATATTGCCATTGATCCAAGTCCAACAATGTCTATAGCAAGGCATTCAAATGGCATGTAGGTAATAAGCATTTGGACTGATGATTTCATGAACCCACATTATAGAGTTGTTTTCTGATATGAATTTTTGTTTCTTTTATAATTCCTGGCAAATACAATATGGTTAATAGTCATAACTTAGTTTTATACACTGCCAAGTGATTTCCACTCTATGATTATGTACTAGTTTCATAACTATAAAGTTTTGGTACTAGTAACTCATACAACATTCCTTATATATCCTTATTCACCGTATATAAGAAATCATTGTTTAGCTCAAAGTAAGGTTATGAATTAAGTTTGGCTTGTCGTCCCCCACTATCACTCTTATAGTCTGTGTTGCTTTCACTATGGCATCATCTTTCCATTTTAACTTTTTTAAAGTTAATATGACTCATGTAATTCTGATGAACTTAGATCATTCTCTTCAGTTATACTTTTTTCCCTCACTCAAAAATATCTGCTGTCTAGACTCTCCTTTTACTTGAGTTTTCTGTGTTAAACTGAAGGAAATGGGTTAAGGACTTTGATCAGACTGTGCTTCTTTCTATTTTACTGTCTCCATTAGTTCTTTCTTATTGTTAGTGCTCCCATTTTCAACACACACACTGGCTGCTTAGAATTCTTCACTTTCAGGATTCGCTGTTTCTGTTTGGCAGAAAGATTACTGTTCTGATTCAGGTATGCATTTTTAAATACTCATAGCTTTATTTCTTCATATTATACCACATTATTAAGAAATTCCTTCTCTTCAGTCCCTCTGTTCAGTTTTTCCCCTGCTTTGTTATACTTTTCAGGATGCAATATTTTAATGAGTGACTCCCTTCTTCGATAACTGTTCCTGCAGGCTTTTCTGTCACAGGGCACATGTTTGACCTTTCATCACATAATTCTGGTTCACTGTCTATTTCTGTTCCACTATCTGATGTTTCATTTAAATGTTGTTTTATTTTCAGATCTTTAATTGCATTGTATCCTCCATTTTTTGTGCTGATACATTCTTTGTGCTTAACTTAATAACTTCCATTGTGTTTTTTTCCACGCTATTAGTGACATCTTACAATAGAAAAAATAAGAAGTAGAACAGGGAAATCTAGTAAGTGGTGGGAGAAATTCATGGAAAAAGAAGAGAAGGTTACTTTGGAAGAAATGGGAATAAAGGACCAAACACAGATGAAATGATATACAAAGAATAATCCCCTTCACAACTTAAAAATTAAAATGAAAACCAAGGAGCCAGCTGCTTTATATGGCTTCAATTTAATTATCGCTTGCTTGATCACGTCTATCTGTATAGCATTTTCCAATAAAATATATGATTCTTTTTCCTTCTTTAATTTCCTACTTATTGGAAGATCGCATATTGAGAGAAATACTTGATGGACTTGCACATAGATGAGGTTAGTATTTTCTAAAGCACTGTCTGATGTCTGGTTTCTTCTTAACTACTATCCCATTTACACACCTCACATATATAAATTTACTGTGTCCTATCTTTAAAGTGCCAAGTAATATATTTGGAGTCATCTTTGCCATTAAATCACCTCAAGTCACCCCTTTTAACTAAGCATGCTTCCACCTGTGTGGTCCCCAGAAGTTCAGTTGTTGCTTTTTTTTGCTCCATTAAGTTTACATTTCTCTCCTTGATTCTTGAGTGCCTCATTCTATATTTAAGGCATCCTTCTTTCCTTTATGTTCTGTTCCTTTGCTTTTCTTTCTCTCCCTAATTCAACCATTAGACAATTTCTAAATGTTTACTTAACCTTATCCCACCATTGCAAGATATTTTTCCTTTCAGTTTAATTCAACACTATCATTCTGACCACACCATATTTCAATTTATCTTGCTATTCTTTTATCCCACACATATAAAGTATCCACCAAAGCTAGCCTTGTTTCTTTACTTGGGTTTAACCCTCCAAAGAAAATTAGGGATTTATAGAAATTAGTTCTTTATCTCTCTGACTGGAATATTAGGTACTTTTTGTTTGTGTTAAACTATGCAGCTCTGAAATAGCCTTTCAAATCAGGTACTCACAAACCACCTTGTTCTATTGGAAGGTTCAACTTATCCCACTTGAGATTTGCCCTCTTTCCCTTCCATATAAAATCCTTTAGCTCTTTATTAGTTGCTATCTGCAACTTCTCTTCTACTTGATAAAAATATGCCTGACCGGTGTATAAAACTAAAGGTAGTAAAACATGTTCACTGCTTGTATTATGCTATCAATATCCATAAAACAGATCTTCCAATTTCACAGTTTTTTGATTATTTTTTTAGTCTGTTTTCACATATCATTAGCTGTCATAACAGAATCATTTTAACCCATACTCCGAAATACTTCATTTTATAATCTCCCCATAAATATGGGTATTGCTGAACCAGTTTGTATGTGGGTGAGTACGTAGCTTACAGCTGTTGCTTTTATTTTGTCTTCATTAATTTTGCCTCCTACAAAGACTTGAGACTGCCTCAGTAAGGTCCTTATGAATTAAGACTGTATCACTTCTACTCAGTTGTTAAGCACAATTTGTTGAAAAGGTAAACTAACCTTTTCCATCATTTTTACCTTCCAAATGTCCACCAGCTCTCTGTATCCATAGTGTATATTCATAACTTCCAGCACCTCTGCTTGAGTTTTGTATTGCATTACCTTTTTTGCTAAATATCTTTCTTCTCTTTAAATGAGTATAATATATATGTCACTTGTTAACATTAAAACATAGCATTTTTGCATAACACTACCTCATAACTTTGAAAAAAATTACTGAAACATTGTAGATCATCTTTATTTCTAGGATGAATATCTCTAGAAGTGAATATTGTCAGTCTTTTTTTCCCCAGCCAAATCATCCATTTGCTTGAAGCATTAGGCACTATATTATCCAAAGAGTTATCTAAGGTCATTCTTAAATAGTATACCTGCGTCCCTCTTACCTCACACTGTTTCGTGGTTGTAAGCAATATATTAAAATAACAGGTTTGGATTCGGCAACCCGAACTGAACTAAACAAACTGAAATGATGACTGGAGCGAAAAATGGAAGGACCACAATGGCAAATGGTTATTAAGCTTTCTTCCACTTTATTAAATCGTGGACTTCTTCAGAAAAACCAGGATGCCTCCCTACATCCTGGTTTTATATACAAAAACAGGAAATGATGTAAAAATGATATCTTTCATACATATACATAAAAATTGATTCAGTTATAAAACATTATAACAACATAATATCATTGTTATAACATATATGTTCATCAAATTAATAATGCTTTAAAAAAGACTTAGTTAAAATCCATTTTTATTTCTTATGTATTTTTGTTTTTTTTTATTTTTTTGTCTAGTTTTTTTTATTATTATTATTATTATTTGTTTTATTGCAGTGAATCCTATTCTATTACTCTTTGTCTTTGATTTCCTGAAACCCGACTGAACTGCACAACTACCTCTATTATATTTCATGTTGTGATTATGTTTTTCATACTACAATCCCACTAAATGTCTATTGGATACTGATGAAAACCAAAACTAAATGTCACGTCATTGTAGAAATGCAATGGGTCACTATCTGATAAAACCCAATATTTGACAGAACAAAGTCTGTCAATTAAACTTCCTTATGTCATGGCAAGAAAATTGATCTCACCAAAGCCCCTGCTATGAACCAAAATGCAAAATGTAAACTGACCCCTAAATAATCCATGAAGGGTAACACCCCTAAATATAAACAAATATAAGTGTGATCTTCCATCAATTCAAAGAAACATGTTAAATAAACATACTGCATATATACATGTTCTTAGTTTCTATTATATAAAAAACATTTGATGTTTATCCCTTCATTTAATCCAGGGGGTCCATCAGCCCCTAAGCATAACTGCCATATTGACTCTTTCTGCTCCAACTTGTTGTTAAGATCACCCTTGAGTAGGCATTTTTCTACGTGGTCCAAAACAAAAAACTCAAACTTCTTAAAATCCACACAATCTTGTGAGTGTCTGGCCAAAGCATTGTTCATATCTCTATTTTTAATGGCCAGATTATGTTCGTAAATCCTACGTTTGAGCATTCTTTTTGTTTTCCCCACGTAGTAGCTATCACAGGTACAACACATGGCTAAATAAACCACGTATTCACTATTACAGTTATAATACCCGTGAGCCCAAAAGGTCTTTTTTGTATGTCCAATAGTGACAAAAGAGGTGTTGGTAACAAACCTACACTGTCTACAATTCTGGCAACTAAAAGTTCCTTTCTTTTTACTGATGTCCCTATTTCTTACCTCTCTTTTGGTGTGGTCTAACTCTAGCATACTCCTTACATTTGTAACATTTTTGTATGTAAAACATGGTCTAATACCTACACAAGCCATGAGGTCCCTGTTACCTAATATGATGCCCCAATTGTTCTCTATAATACTTCTGATATTGTTTAATTGATTAGTGATCGGAAGCGGAAATGCTAGATGAAAATCTAATGCATCGTCTCTAAGGGTAGTACCACCTATTGTCATTTCCTCCATATATCTCCCACTATTGTGTGACAAAATGGGCCTTGCTACTCCATCACGGAGTCCTCTGACTTCATTTTCGATCTTCTTCAACATGTGTTTTTTATACCCTCTAGCCAAGAATAGATTCCTTAACTGCATTAACTCTTCGTGATAAATGTTATCATCTGATGTTAATCTACTGAGCCTTATAATCTGACCCTTTATAACATTTCTTTTCATGTGGGCGGGGTGTAAACTCTCTTTATGTAAATATTGGTTGGTAAAACAAGGCTTTCTATAGATTCTACTGTGTAATGTGTTATCTGTGGAATCTATGTACAGTGTGATATCTAAGTAATTAATACTTTTACCATATCCACTGTGTTTGAAAACCAAAAAACTAGTTGTTCTATTTAAATCTTGAACCATAGTCTCAAATTCAGTTTTATCTCCCGCCCATACAAAAACTAGATCGTCTATGTATCTGCCGTAAAACAGAGCTTTACCAAAAAGAGGATGTCTTTTAAGATGTTCTTGCTCCCAATCTGCCATAACGATGTTGGCAAACGCCGGAGCTACTCTAGCCCCCATTGCTACACCAGAGATCTGTTGATAGATCTTGTTGTTAAATTCAAAGAAATTATTGTGCAACACTATTTCCATCAAAGAACAAATCGTGTTGATTTTAGAATTCTGTAATTCAGTGTTATGTATCAAATAGTTCCTCAGATGTTCTATACCACAATTCTGGTCTATACTAGTGTAAAGACTTTTGACGTCTAGTGTTGCAAAATGAATTGCTTCGAGTGTAATGTTGGACCTTCCTAAACTCTCTAGCAAATGCCACGAGTCCCTAATGTAAAACTCAGACTTTTGTGCTATTCTATTCAATATGTCATCCAACCAAATAGACAGACTTTCAGTTTTTGAATTTCTAGCTGATATGATGGGCCTAAATGTTACTTCTCCATTATCATTATGTAATTTGGGTATTCCGAAAAAATTGCCCAGTCTTGGTTGTTCTACCATCAAAAAGTCGTAGTCTAAGTTATCTATTTCATCTTGGCATAACATATCAAAAAGGTGGGTATCTACCCTCCTATATTTGTTTAAGACAAAGTCAATGCTGACATCTTTGTAGAAATTGGTGTCATTGAGCATGGCAGAAATACCCTCCACATAATCTACCTTGTTCATGATGACTAACTTACCCCCCTTGTCCGCCTTCATTACTCTAATATCAGGAGAACTGGACAAGTAAGTCAGAGCATCACGCTCTAAATTAGTAAGATTGTCTTCTGATGTTTTAACCTCCATTTTCCTGAATTCCAATTCACATGTTTTTTGAAAAACCTGTAAAGTGTTCACTAAAGCAGGATTAAATGTACTTGGACGTTTTAATCTCATGCCACACATTGAACCTTTGGCTTGAACATCTTGTAAGATATATCTCAGATTTAATTTACGCATGTATAATCTAAAGTCAACAAGTAAATTGCCAATTCTAGTGTTATTCGCCGGAATAAAATTGAATCCCTTCCTTAACACATCTATACATGCATCAGTTAAAAAACAATCACTTAAATTTACAACACTAATGTGGTATGCTTTGTCACTGTGTGGTGTGTTCACCACTTTTTTCTGCCTTTCCCTTTTGGTTTCGCCCTGTATTGGGTGGAATTGTACCACCTGGTAGTCCTCTTTGGCTGTATCCTCTGTTGTTGAAAAGGAACAGACTTTTTATTGTTGTTACTATTTACCACTTCGGCGAAACTCGTAGAAGCTATAGCTTCCGTATTGGCAGATTCGATATTGTCATTAGTAGATACACCACCAATGTGTACCACATGTTGTTGTTGCTGCTGACCTTTACTAGTAGAACTGTCTGTGATAGCCACTGGTACAAACTCTGTGACCTGATCAGTAGCTGTTTATCAATGAGTGTAAACAGATTTCTAACATTTAAGTTTGTTTATTGTAACCAGACTGTATGAACTCTTTCCCTGTGGTGCAGTGAAATGTACCTACTAATCAGGTGAAAACAACGTCCAGTGTTGTTTGAAAAATGTATAGGCCATTATGTGTAACATAACCATTCTCATCTTGCTGAACTACCACCCTCTCCCTGTTAAATGTTTCTAATGCTAACTTATAGGCTATTATCTCTATGAAGATCATTTTAACAATAAAGATAGATTTGCTTATGCATAGAAATGAAAAACAGCAGGGATTTTAACATGCTAGTAGACTGAGGTAGAAAAGATCCAAGCCCACTTAGTGACTGTTGCTGTACACCTTTCTCTGTCCTCATTACACCCATATCAGTAGCAAAATTAACTATCAAATAAAATTTCATTTAAGAAAGCAAAGTATGTTCTTACTCTTTAATACAAAAGAAAGATTCAAAGAGTCTTCTTATCTTAAGATTATAACATCACATTTCTAAGGGATTTTCTTCTTTTTTAATTTCTTATTCTCTAATATGAGGGACAAAAGTATTAAAGAACATTGCTATCACATCATTAAATTGCTACTGCAACATGCATATAGCAAAATGCATTGAAATGGCCTATGTAGTAGTGAACGATATTTTATATATATATATATATATATATATATATATATATATATATATATATATATAAGAAGGTGAAATGGTCACGCATACTGATAAATGCATAAGTAACGTATCTCAAGCAATGTGAAGCACTGCTAAGCAAAGTTTACTTGTATTAAGCACAGTTAAGTATAATTGCTCATAGCTTAGCACTACTTTAACTAGTGCAATGGCTTTGTGCAGAGCTGCGCATCGCGCCAACTAGCGCAACCAAAACATGTTTGCGCAGAGCTGTGCACCGCGCTAACTAACGCAACGTCGGGCAATGTCGGGCAACGTAGAGCAATGTCTAGCAACATTGGGCAAAGTTGAGCAAAGTCGGCTAAACACAGCCACACCTCCTTGCCGGTCTGGCCAGTAGTAAAATAAAAAGCAATGACAGGCCTTGAACCCAGGATACTGTGCACCATAATCACAGTACTAAACCACTAAGCCATGACAGCTTTCATGTGAATGCAGTTTCAACACACTCATATATATCAATGGAAGTTTACCCATTGCTAAGCAGGTTTGCTTTTAGCTGAGATTTTTCAAAACCGGCCAATCACAAATAAGTGCAGGAAATGAGGCATATTTAAGCACCATAGGTGGGAATAATTGCCATAACTGGTTGGAGCTCCCATCTGCAGTCAGCATGACCAGTGTTAGAGAGGACTCTCGTTTTTGAGCGCAATGGTGGGGCATTGAGGATTCAAAAGTAATGGTTTGGCTCCTCGTCCATCATCATGATGCAAGACTCCTGCAGGGCCAGTTTCAAGGCACTGAGTACAAAGCGGAAGCCTGGAACCATCTAGCACATGATCTCACCAGTGCCACAGGTGTCCCTTGGACTGGTGAGCAGGTCAGACACCATTACTCAGACCTGAAGAGATGCAAGGAAGACCGACTGAGCCAGTGGATACAGGAGGCCCGTGAAATGGAAAATGCCCCACTACTGAGTATGTAGCCATGGAATGAAGTATGTAAGAATTTCTATTGTAGTCTATATTATGGATAGGTATGTCTGAATATCCCTTCATTTACTTCACAGCTGCAGTTGTCCATGCTGCGAATCAGCAAGCCTATGCAGATAGGCTGCTAAGGCTGCGCTATCAGGCAGGTTAGTAATTATTCTGCATGTTTTGTTATATAAAAGAAGTGAGAGAGCCTGAAAAAGAGTGTTGTAACCCATTAATAAAGGTATAATAAGTCTTGAATAACTTCTCTGCATGTACTGTTATATAAAATAAGTGAGACAGTGTGAAAAGGTGTTGTAACCCATTAATAAAGGTATAATACGTCATGAATAAAAGTCCTCTGCATGCACTGATATATCAAATAAATGAGAGAGCCACTAGAAAAGTGTGTGATGTAATTAATAAAGGTATAATTCCTGGAGTGTGTCCGTGTCACTTTCTTCGATATGTTGTTGTACCCTTGCATTATAGAAATAGTACTGTTGTATTAAGTGCAGTCAACCCACACATGGGTAGGCCCATATAAAGTGGATGAAGGGAGTGCCAGTAGCTGTTATGCATATATACAGTCCTCAACTGTCGGTTCATGGCCGGCATGTACAGGTTAATCTGGCACATGAGTAGCTTGTTATTGTGTTCCCTAGAAATGTCAGTGTGCTACTAGAAATGTAGGGGGCTGTTAAAATATACCTGATAATGTCACCTGAACACATCCAGATATGTAGATATATAAATATAAATGAAATATATAAATACACAGCAGTAACATCTGCATCCTGGACAGTTTGTATGTCAGATACAGGTCAGGTATATAAAGAACTAGCAAAACTTATTTCACAATTCAACGGACATTGCCTAGTATAATAATACATGTAGGGGATATATAACTGCAGTCAATAGGAATGTAGTGTAAACTATAAGTATATATAAGTTGTTAATGGAGGTATCTTTTTACACCCTACTGTATGTGCATAAACAATGCAATTCCACACCTCAATGGGTATGTCTAATCTCATAACATTTGTTGGGATATATGTCCTATTGGTTTATAAATATCTGCATTTACTTTGATGCATGTGCCCTGTTCACATACCACAATCTTGGTGGCCTGTTGCCACCAATCAATCCTGCATGCTGTTGGAATGTCCACTGTTGTTCTATATATGCATGTGTTATGCTTGCTGTTTAACTGTTGGAACTCCGGTGTGTTGGGTTAATGAGAATACTACTGCATGCTGTTACAACTAATTTTTAATGCTGTTGGCTATTACTAACCCATATTGTCATTAAATCCTCCTAAACATAGAACGTGTGAGAAGGCCGGTCCAAGCGGACCCACCTGTCCCACCTTAGCTGGCGATGGCACCTGGCACCAGCAGGTCCGGTGCCCAGCCCGTGACCTCCTCCTCCATTGGCCCTCTGCCACCTTTGGGTGGAAGCACTGCATGGGATGGGGCTCATTCCCCCCGTGCAAGCGTGGCCGGAGGAGGCCACCTATCACCCTCTGAATGGTCCGGGCTGTGGTGCGTAGGGAGATCGAGCGTTCAGTCGCTGATCCTCTACGCCAGCTCGAGGCAAGAGTAGCGCAACTCACGGGTGAGCCTGCCCCTCCTACACAGCCACCAGCACAGCCACCCTCTGGGTTGTGAAGGTGCAGTGGTGACTTCCCATGGGTGGGGATCTCAGTTCCACTGTTGCCATCTGTGGGCTCATGGGCTTGTGAATTCCAAACATCCTTCCTCATCAATGGTGTTCACCCAACTCATGTGTCATATTCTGCCCCTGTATGCATCTTGTTTGTCTTGTCTGTTTACCTCCCCAACCTACCTCCCCAAATATACCTACTTCCCCTACCCCACATTCCACTCTCACCTGAAAAAAAATAAAATGGGCAATCTGTTCCCACAAAAAAATTACACCCCATACATAGCTGCCAATTTTGCACATATGTCCGCTGGACACATAAACTGAAATTTAATTGGCAGTACAACATACTTTGTTGTCCTCAACTCTCTCTCAGGGGTGGAAAGTTTAAAATTTCCCTCCAAATTACTAGTATATGCACAGCTGTTGCTGTTAAAGAAATGGGCAGCTATGGACCTTCCCTACACCCATCCTGCACATCCCTAGCTGTTTTCCCTACTGTCTTTCCCTCTTTGTGCCCCTTTTTCACCACTGTCTTATCTCCCTATTTTCTTTTCTTTCAAAGAAATGAGTGCGGGGGTTAGCAGGAGTAAGCACTTTTAAGCAGTAGTTAGTGGGTTTGCGTGAGTCTGCGCTTGTGTGCGCTTAGCTAAGTATTGCTAAGCATTGCGCAAACCCACGCAAACCCACTTACAACTGCTTAAAAGTACCTTAGTCACCCTGCATGTGAGGGCCCTTGTTCTGCTCAGCAGCAAAATAAAGCACCACTGTCAGTCTCGAACCCCGGACCTTGTACACACTAGACTACATGATGTACCACTAAGCCACAGTAGATATACTGCAGGTTGTTGCTGAAATAAATATATATCATGCATCAGAATGAGTGAATGTAAAGGAAAGATAGGAATGCCATAACACAAAACCTGTTCTGTGGAATTTTACCAGCAGTTGTTGTGGAATTGCATTATATGACTGTGATAACAGAACCAGCCATTTTAGCAGCAAATAATGTTACAGCAGCACTTTACAACTCCCACACAGTATCATAGCAGGACAATCCCACCCAAATTTACAAAATACCTGTGTGTTCAAGGTCCAGCAAGGATGTAGGTAGGCATACTCAGTACTGGAATTTTCCAATTTTATTGAGCATCCTGTGCTAATGTCAACAGAAAAAAAACACAAACTGTGCAGAAGTGAGTACATGGGTTGGGAGGGTGGCTTAATGGTTAAGGTGTTTGCCTTACAAACACAAGGTGCAGGGTTTGAGTCTCACAAAGGATAATTGGCTAAGCTTAAAATGGCTCGCAAGGGCAGTTAGCTTAGTACTAATCTGTGAATCTGTGAATATCCACAGTATAGCAGTTCACAAACAGTTCATGTGCCAAATGAAAACATCTCAATAACTACGTATGTATGGTAGCTAATTGTAGAAGTAGAAAATAAACTACATACTCCCATGTATCTTGTGTTAGCATTTGTAGGGGTGAATACAATTCTATACTGACAACTGTGTATTGGAAGTGGCAACATTCAGGTCTGAGTACAACATTCACATCACTGGTTACACCCCTAGCATCAGATGCAAGAAGTATACCAACCTTCTGACTTACACAACGGTGTCCAGAGCAAACAAGCATGGTCCCCACTTTGGAAAGCTGAAAGGGCTACGCCTACCTGACTTAGCAATTTATAGCATTGGGTTGCTATGACAGTGAGCACTGCCAGTACCACACAGCAGGCTGCATGCAATTGCCAAATGGTGGCCAACAATTGGTGCAGAGGCCATCACATGCACATGTGCAGATACCTATAAAAGCAGGCTGTACTTGCTGTCCACACATGCAATCATTTCATTGCAGGTACGGAAAGAGAGAGAGACACAGACAAAAGCAACAGAAAAAAAAACAAAAGATATAAAAGAAAAATATATTGAAACAAAAATAATATATCGAAAAAAAGAAAAAATATATTTTGAAAAATAAAAATATATATTGAAAAAAAAGTAAGATATAAAAAAAAATTACAAAACACATGGAACTGACTAATACAAACACATACAAAGGAAAGGTATGTAACAGATATGTATTTACTGGCGTGTAGTAGATGTTTTTGAAGTGTACTCTACATAGTTTGAATCATCCATATGTGGCAGCAGTATGTATCTATTCACAGATGCCCTGCATAACTGCTGCCATGGAGAAATCAGTGTGTAGCTGTGTGCAGTGGGATATGACTGTGACATATGTAGTTCAGCATTATATGTCAAACATCTGATCCATGTTATCTGTGTTCTGTACAATAGTGTGTACAATGTCTATTTGGGGGAGTAGTGCATACAGTTATATAAACATGGATGTGACAGAGTAACAAATGCATGATAGTCATATTAACATGAAGCTTAGCATTGGCAACAGCTGTACCAGGCTAGTATGCTAATCTAGCATTTGCAGCTATATATACACCCTCTAATATTACTGTGTGCTCACATGTGACACCTGTTCATGTTGCAGCAAGGCCCAACAGGTCAGCCGTGAGGTACATGGACTTACAACAGTGTGGTCCTTGTGTGTGTGTGGCACACACATACAGAGAGATCTGTCTGTGTCAGATATATTAGCATCTGTACATGTGCATGGAGCAAGGGACATACTGCAAATGTTTGTGAAAGGTGGACATATATATGTTGTTGAAGGTTGTTATGTGCATATTTCTATGTAGGTTGTAGTGTGTGGCAAACAAGACAGCATACAGTGCTGGTATATGACATGTGGTGGTTAAACGCTGTGGGTATGATTCGTCAGGTTTGCAGTGTTGCAGCCAGTGAGGTCTGCTAAAGCTACATGGGCTGAGAACACCTTCAATGCATTCCACACAACACTGTACAATATCATGACATAACTGTATACCTCACAACCTTTGCATAATTGATATTCCTACCATGAAAGGTGGACTGTATATGTGCCTATATGTATATCTATATGTACATCAATGGATGTTTATATGTATGTGTGTATATATATAGTTCATAGGTTAGTACTAGGCCAACTGCCCTTGCGAGACATTTTAAGCCTAGCCAATTATCCCCTGCGAGACTCAAACCCTGTACCTTCTGTTTGTAAGGCAAACATCTTAACCATTAGGCCACCCTCCCAACCCCTATATATATATATATATATAGAGAGAGAGAGAGAGAAAGACAGGGTAATATTTACTGCAACAGATGCCTGGTGACAAAGCCATGGAGTCAAGCTCAATGTTGACACTGCATTGGCATCCTTTCTTGCAAAAACTCTATAACCATTAACTACCACATAAGTGGTAGTCTACTTAACACCGAAGGTGTAATAAGAGGCCATGGGACACAGGTGGACAGTAGTCTCCCCTTTGATAATCACAGTGCCACACTAGTCATGTAATCTGTCTACGTGGCACATGTCATCACAAAAGGTGTGTCATCCAGGGAAATATAGGTCAGTGTTCTGCTCCACTCAGCACACATAAAACCCATTACAGAGTACAATGCCCCATGTGGTATGTACCTCACAAGACATCTACAGCAACTGGAAAGGACACAGACATACCTCACAAAGAGTAATACTGACCTCAAACAGATACCCTATGCAGACCATCTCACCAAACCACAGTTAGACTGTGTCGCATACCGCCTACCCAGAGGTGACCTCTACCTAACATACAAAGCTGTGTCAAATCCAGAGCTGTTGGAAATGCTCCATGTAAACAGATCACAGTCCCTACGAGCTACACGCTCTAGGGACCTAAACCTTGTCACCTCAATAAACAGCACATGCTGGAGGTATAGATTCCTATCTCAGAGACATCCCATACTCTGGAACAAACCACCTATCAATAGCAAACAAAGCTCCTAATTAGCAGTCGTCATAAATAATCCTGATGATTGTATGAGAGATAGGAAATACACCCCGAGAATCACCTCTGTGGCTCTGCTTTACAGGACCACGTGAAATGAAATTACCTGTGTGTCAAAGGCCAGGGTAGCGTATGGCTAGACATCTATAGGCCCTAGGGGCAATAGCCTATTACCTACCTATGAACCGATACACACCCACATGTACTTGTTGCAATAATTGCTATGTGAGGTTGACTGAGTGTGATGGTGAATGTGTTGGTGAATGTGTCAGAGTTCTGTATATGTGTGATAGCTAAGTGGGAAACTATTTTTGTCATGGTATTATCCTAGCTGTGATCCCAGCAAAAGATGTGTATGCTATTGCTAGGCAGAAAAAGCAGTATGCCATACGGTCTGACGTAGTCCCTTGGTGTCGACTGGGGTGTCCCATTGTAGGCTACAGCAGTACATGTATGCTTATTAAGTGTTACTGCTGGTGTATCCAACTCCTGTATGAACTGTAGTACTACCTGAAGCTGTATGCCTAAACAGCACGGTATGGTGTATGTCCACATTTCTTGCAACCACTGTTTTGTGTGTTCCCCGCAGTCCTCACAGATTGCATACCTCAGGCATAAGGTTTTGTAACTACTGGCACATAGTACTGTATGGTACACAGGTAAAGGTCATCTGGGTTGCCATACCTTTGTGTCTGGTATGTATGTCTGATGTGTGCGTGGGTATGCCTGTACCATGGCCTCGGTCATATGTGTGTTACAGGATATAAGTGCGTATCTAGCAACATGTATAGTCTACTACAGCAGTATGCCACCTATATTAACAAATGTGCACATATGTTAAGCAGGGGTTTGCCATCAACGACTAGTGTGGTATACTGGTAATACTGTAACTGGCCTTTACAATAATTGCAATGGATTACATGTTTCTTTATGCATTAGCTTGGTAAATACCTCCTGTGGCTAGGTGGTGCATTGTGTCGCATACAGTGTGCCATGTACTGTTGTATAGTCTTACATACTGGTTTATCTTTGTTGCTGTGCAAAACATGGTTTGATATATAGAGTGTGCCAGGCACTGTCAGGCAGTTGTGGGTTGAGCACTGATATGTGGTATTGAAAGTGTGTATCCTCTGACAGCCAATAGGTTGCTGTATATGGCATTTAATTGATATCTGTACTTTAGAATGTTGTGTGCCACATGACTTGCTCACACACATTGTTTCATTGTCTTCCAGGGTCATGGCCTACCATCATAATCCCTCATATAGCCCAGCAGAGGAGGAACATATTACAACCAGCTTGGTTCAGCACTACGCCCTGCTGTTCTCAAAAACCAGCCAGGACCAGCATGAGCGGACTGCACTGTGGCAAGATCTTGTCCGTAGGGTAAATGACACAGGCATGCATAACCGGACATAAGAGCAGGTACGCCATCACTGCAGTGATTTAATTAGACATGTCCGGCAGCATGCGTCTGATATCCGTAGATGACAGCTTGCCACAGGTGGTGGGGTAGACATCCATCAGAGTGGAGGAGCTGCTCCTGAGCCAGGTGGCTCCTGGCCAACAACAACAACTAACATGTATCATCATGGAGGCCGGAGCCACCCAGCAAGTTAACACTGAGTGTGCAGGTAACATGGCATAGCTGTAGACTACTACTCTATTGGTAGATCATGCTTATGTGAGATGTGTACTGTGTAGTTAGAAGATGTGGTGCCTAGTGTTGTGCAATACTAATAATTAGGAATATAATCTGCAGGCCTGTGACTGTCAACCGTTGTACTACTGTAAGATTGCAAACACACAGTAGGAATGCCACAGTTGTTGCCACTGACAAACTGTCTCATATCCTTGTAGGTCCCTCTGGTATGACAGCAAGGCAGCAGACCCATGCTGGTGAGTGTGTTCTACATTTAATATTGCTAATTAAATGTGCATGTCATAGGTGAGGTGTAGGCCATGTACACGTCACACACCTGCGCATAATGCATGCTGTGCATGTTTGCTGTGAGACTATGCACATCAAAGTAATGTGAGTAGCTGCTTCAAACACGTGCAATACACAGAGCATCCCACACAATTGTGGCAACACTGTAGTGGGCATTGGATAGGCAGATTCGATACACATGCACACAACATACACAACTGCGTCATACGCAGTACATGTTAACATGCTTCACATGGCATATTTAGATACCAGCTGTAAGGTCACACTCCAGTATCCCAAATGTCATCCACACAGCACACATAATATACCTGAGGGGTAGAGGCCTCTCATGTGGCTGTGCGACACTCTTCAACACATAACACATTCATGTTAGGCAATGCCCCCTATTAGGCACCTTACAAACCCATGTAACAACTGGCTGTGAAATGGTGAATGTAGCCATGGTACTGCAGTTCAGGTAGAACATGCTATGTGGCAGTCTGGCACACATTAGTAGCCTTGAGTGACCACATGATGCTACATGATGAGGGCTCATGGTACTACACCCCATCCAGTTACAGTGATCACAGTACTACACATAGCACTAATTGCTATGCACCTCAATGTTGTGTGTGTGCAAACATATGCACCTATACACAATATGCATAGCAATCACCATTTGTACAAAGTGACACACATATGTCTTGTAATGCTATTGAGTGTATAGGTCACATGACAAACATTGTGTATGTGTGATGTTTAATGTTCCAGTTGCGTTGTAGCATGCCATGTTATGGCTGGCACTTGCATGTCCACAATATGTCCTACACTCACCATACCCACTGTACAATGGATATGTTGAGCAATGGTATTCCATCAGGTATACATGCACCACTCATCCTGTGTGTATACATAGCATGCTTGTGGTAAACCTGTGTCCACAATCATCTGCTAAAGACACAGATGCTCTAATCAGAAATGGATATCTATGTGACACACAGATACACATCCAGCAATGGTATGTATACCTGTGAGTGATGGTGCACAGGATATTGCAGAGCTTTTAATACTTGCACAGCAATGTTGTGTCCATGTACACATTGATTTCCAGGGTGAGGCCAATCACTGAATGACAACACACATGCATCAAAGCCATGTATACTGTTATTAGCAAGGGCTGTCTACACTTACACTGTGTGTTGTTGAGCAGCACATGTCCTGCATGCTGACACGTGTGATATAACTGGTTGGCTTGTGATACTGTACCCCACCATCACCCGCTATTGAGTATGTTCTGGATTGCTGGTGGTGGTGTGTGTGTGTGTGTGTGTGTGTGTGTGTGTGTGTGTGTGTGTGTGTGTGTGTGTGTGTGTGTGTGTGTGTTTTAGGGAGGAGTGTATGTGTGTGCATGTGTGCATGTGTTCATGTGTGCATGTGTGCATGTGTGCATGTGTGCATGTGTTCATGTCTGCATGTGTGCCGACATCATGTACAGGTCGTAAAATGTGTTTCCTATCTTCCTCTCACAAGTGCTGAGTTTGGGCTGGTTCACTGCAGCAGGGAAACTGATGTCACTGAGCAAAATAGTGATATGATAGGTGTGTTGAGGCACAGGCATGTTTGCCAGGGTCCACCAATCGACGGTACACAAGTGTCCACCCCATCCATGCACACAGTCATACTGCCAATACATCCATCACCAATGCCCTTAGCTGATGGACAGCGTACAGTCGGCATTGGCCAGGACAGTGTGGTATCTATGGCACATGCATCCTGACACAGCAGCCATACCCAGATGTCTGGAAAGGTACCACATAGGCAGATGTCCAGGGGTTCTCGTCAGAGCACTGCTGCTCATCATGCCACTGACAGACATGCCAAAGGTCTTACAACCTCATGCATGTTCCAGGCTGTCATGGAGGCACAGGCACGTATGGAACGGTACACCAGACAGGGACTAAGGGCACAGAGGGCACATACTGCCGTAATTGATAGTATCCATGACCTAGCAGGTGCCATGGGTAATTACACTGAGGTCACTGATAGACGTTGGGGTGAGACATTAGATGTCCTCCGCAATGTCATGTCCATGTGTCAGGACAGTGCATGACAGATGAGTCGTCGATGTGGACGTATGCCAGCAACATCAGCAGCTGGCAGTCACCGCATACTTCCCTCAAGTCACAGCCGCTCCCGTAGTGCCAGTACCAGCCCCAGCAATGTTGAGGGTGGGCTGTCCATAGAACATCCTAGAAGACCACGTGCACATGGCTCTGGACAGTGCCAGCAGGGACCTGGGTCCATTGTACATCCATCTACCTCTGGGGATAGTACCCAGTCTGGCTTAGTACCTGATAGTGTCAGTATCACCCCTGGCAGGCACAGGTACCGTATCCGTGGCCAGAGATGGTGATCTGTAAAGCCTGGGAGATACAGTCTGTGGCTGTCCCACAAATACCCGTATATGGCAGCCACATGGTGGAACTGTGTGCATGCAGACACACACACACATAAACCAGACACCTAGGGCTAACACATACCCACACACATTACATCAACATTGGCCCATAGCAGTACTCTTGGCCCTCACACGTATACACACACACACACACACACACACACATACGTGTTGATTGTATGGCTCATTGTAGCCAACAACACACCCTGCGCATATGATGAAACCTGTGCCACCTCCTGTTGTCTGTAACATTGATACAGGAACAGGCTACCATGGTGCTGATGCACAGGGTGACTTTATAGCAGTATAGCAATGTTATCATGTTGTCAGCAGTAGAGCGTAATGATATGCTTGAAGGTGTAGCTGAGCAGGCATGATGCATTAAAGCTATGATTGTCAATGTAGTATTGTTTACACCAGGGTTAGTTCCAATAGTGTATTGTCCACCCATGTGCCACTTGACTGATGTGTGTAGTATTGGCAGCATGTGTTAGAGTGTGGACATTATGCATGGGATGTGTGTAGCACAGATTTGCAGGTGTACATTTGTGAACATGGTGGAGGTGCACTGTCTGCATGTACGTGCATAGTGGACACATGGGCAGGGTGGCATGCCCTGTATTACACAGTAACACTCCATAGTTTCTATTGGTGGCCAGTATGCATTGTACTACACACATTTCGGAACTTGACTACACATGTGTGTATGACATGGTTTGACACTGTGCTGTGGGTAATACTGTTACTATCTCTCATTGTTTTGCATTCTGGTAGTATACATAACTTCAACAGCCTGACCATAACCATTCGTAAGATGATGTCTTGACAACTGACATACAGATGTAGAACACACAGTAACATTTGGATCCTTCAGGTACTATACTATGCCAGTAACCAGTGGTATTCACCTTCACCCATTATTGAGACCACTCCTGTTTGGCATATAGCTCTCTTAGGTACAAGCAATCACAGTAGGGATATGTCCGTCCACGTCTGGTAATGCATACTGTGGTCTATAATGCATTCTCCAGATGACACACACATCCTCCACAAGGGCATCATACAGACCTGTTGTCAAACCCATGCTGTAAAGTTATAAGCCAACCAAAGGATAGTCATCCACTTTTACGGAACATAGTATCCCCACAGTACCACATAGGTAGTAGCCACCAACATGAAGAACAGGTACCGATGTGTACATGCAACCAAGTGTTACGTCATCTCTCCTTTGATAATCACATTTCCAAAGGTATTTTGAAATCCCTCGGTGGATCACATAAGCAATAAGGGGTCTGCATGCATATCCACAAAGGTTGTTGTACACCTATAATGAATAGCCATCATTGACAGACTTTGCTGCGTTTGAACAGGTCTGACATACCTCGGTCATAAACCCTCACTCACACAATTCAATAGAAACCGTAATGAGTGTGTGTGACACGGATGACCTAGGCCAGGGATCACTGCAGTGGCTGGCCTTGTCACAAGCATACAGATATGACCTAAGGTCTGGAAAGCAGCAGCACAGTCTGGCAAAGATGACAGGTGTGTTCTTGGAGAAAGCAGGGCTCCACACATGCAATAATTGAGGTCACATGTACATATATGTATTTGCCACACAGCTACCTCACATGTGCAATGCACATACTGTTGTCATACTGATATGTCATACAGTAGTAAAAGCAAAACCCACAACACATTGACCAACAATGTCACACATATAGAACACACACACACTCACCAAGTGCAGGATTCAACCCCCTACTTAACGATACTAGAGAAGTATGCATTAACACGACACGCTATACACATTACTGTGAGTTCTGTTTTCCACAGGCATATTTGTTAGATGGCGACATCATCAGACTTGACAAAGATTAGTATACCACTTTTAAGGTGGTTGAGTACTCTCCAAAGAGATCACACACAAACAGACACACACACACATTTGTCAAGTACTGTATTCAAACACCTCCCTAACTGGTTTATGATACTACAGGAGTACACATTTACACGACGCACTATGCACATTACTGTTAGTTTTCTTTTCCACAGGTATATTTGTTGGATGGTGACATCATCAGACCTGACAAAGATTAGTATACCACGTTTAAGGTGTTTGAGTACTCTCCAAAAAGGTTGCTCCTCTCCAAGGAAATCACACACAAACACACTTGTCAAGTGCAGGATTCAAATCCCTACCTAAATGGTTTATGATACTACAGGAACACACATTTACACGACGCACTATACACATTAGTGTAAGTTTTTTTTCCACAGGTATATTTGTAGGATGGTGACATCATCAGACCTGACAAAGATTAGTATACCACTTTCAAGGTGTTTGAGTACTCTCCAAAAAGGTTGCTCTTTTCCAAGGAGATCACACACAAAGAAACACACACACAAACTTGTCAAGTACAGGATTCAAACCCCTACTTAACTGGTTTATGATTCTATAGGAGTACACATTTACATGACACACTACACACATTACTGTGAATTCTTTTTCCACAGGTATATTTGTAGGATGGTGACATCATCAGACCTGACAAAGATTAGTATACCACTTTTAAGGTATTTGAGTACTCTCCAAAAATGTTGCTTCTCTCCAAGAGATCACACACAAACAGATACACACACATGTCAAGTACAGGATTCAAACCCCTACCTAACTGGTTCATGATACTACAGGTGCACACATTTACATGATGCGCTATACACATTACTGTGAGCTCTGTTTTCCACACGTATATTTGTAGGATGGTGACATCATCAGACTAGACAAAGTGGATTACATTAGGTGACATTAGGTGGGTTACATAGAATGAATGTCTAAACACTTTGGCCATGTGATCATCAAAGGAGAGTTTACTATCTACCTGTGTCACCAGGGCCTTAATGACTTTCTCTCTACATACTGGAGTACCACCTATGTGGTAATTTGTTTGCACTTTGTTTTAGCCAAAGGGGATGACTATGCATTCTTTGGCATTCTGCTTGAGGGCATTGTTTTGACACCAGGTATCTGTCTCTGTAAGCCCCTTCTGGAGGGTGTGTGTGTCAGCCATAGAGTTGATTATGGACCACAGTTAGCAGTCATCTGCAAACCTGTTCAGCCATACTCCTCCCATGCTTGCCTGTACCTCTGGGCAGTGTCTACTGAACAGGTGGGGTCCCAGGACCAAGACCTGTGGGATGCCATTTGTGACTGGCTAAGAGTCGGACATGGCACCCGCAACTCTGAACATGTGTGTTTGATCTGTGAGCCACTTGACCACCCATCCTGTGACATAGCTGTTAATGGTCAAGCTGGTAAGCTTGTCCATGATGAGAGAGTGGGGAATGGTGTAGAAAGTCCTTAGTGAGGTCCAGGTGGGCTGTGTGGACAACTTTTACCTCCATCTATGTCCTTGGTAACTGTTTGAAATAAGTCAACTATGTTTAGGAGGCATTATCTGCCTTTAACAAGGTGAGGTTGTGTAGAGTCCAGTGTCTGAAGGTCCCCAATGTCTCTGTTTATGGGTTCCATGACAATTTGCTCAATAGCTTTGTAGACCAGGCAGAGCAGACATATAGGGAAATGGTTTCCAGGTTCTGTTGTGGCACCCCCTTTGTGTAGCTGGATGAATGTTAGTGTATGTCATTCTTTGGGTACATAGCCTGTGGTACAATTGAGTCCAGACAGTGAATGTAGGTGAAGGTGTAGTTCCTTTTGGGCCTAGTGTAAGATGCAGCCTGGGACACCATCCAATCCCATTGATGCTGTGTTCTTAGCTTTGGAGAGGGCTGTCTTTACCTGCATGTCCATGAAGTCTGGGGCTCTGCATCCTTCTGTGATGGACACAGGCCCTTTTGGGGGTGATGGGGGGAGGCTTACACTGAACTTGTCCCCCAGGATGTGGGCAATGAAAGTTGGTTCAGTGTATTTCTTGCCATTTGTCAGTAGCTGACAGCATATTTGGAAGTTGACACCTACATGTCCTACATTAGGAACTGTCCTTGGATTATTTTATGAGCAATCATTGTTTATTCCTAATAATGACCAGTGATGCCTTTCCTTTAGTGAAGTTGGCTCTATCATGTGTTAGTTTCCTCCTTCTGTTGTCTAGCTTATTTATGGGTATTCTGATGAAGTCAAAGTTTTATCTAATGAAAGCGCTTAATTTTGATGTTACAATAAAGAAGGTTTGGACTCACAACAAATAGTGCTTTTACTGGGTTCAACTGTTTTTTCAGCACTATTGCATCTTCATGTTTTTGGTTTATTATTTATGGGTAATGACCACCGTATTGTTTTCTTATTTTTGGAGGAGTGCATCTTGGTTTTATTTGTGATGTCTCGATCCATGCATCCTTGTAGATGCTCATAGGATGCACTTGTAAATGATTCAGCAGATTGTATATCATTATCCTATAGCAAGAGGGCTTTGGAACTTTCCACTTTGGTCTTGGGAAGTGTGCAGTTTGCTGTTGAAAATGTCTTCACAGTGATTTCATTGACTGGGTGGGGGGGGGGTGTGGATGTCCAATGTGATTACTTTATGATCTGATATTCCCAGCGAGGGGTTTATCTCTGTTGTGGAACACTGGTACCCCATGTTGGTGATGATCATGTCCAGTATATTATCACCTCTAGTGGGCATGGTGACCAGCTGTTCCAGGGTGATAGAGTTTTTAAACTCTAGGAAACATTGGCCAAAAGATGTTGTACATAAGTAATTCTCCCACTCAATGTTTGGGTAGTTGTAATCTCCTCATATAATGATGTTTGATAGGACCTTTATATTTTCCACTGTTCTCAGGAATACTGAGTGAGGTTTCTGAGACAAGGTAGGTGATCTGTAGCAGGCTACAATCTGATGAGCAGCTTTGCCCAATGTTAGTTGCCTTTGCATGGTCTCCAAGGCCTCATGCTGTGCCACTAACCTGAAGGTGTGGGTATCCATAAGGTAAATGGGCAAACCGCTTCCTTTTGTATTTCACTCGTGGTTTTGGATCCGAAGGACAGAGGGATTGTGAGTGTTTTACGTGGAGCATGTCCAACAGCTCTGTGTTTGACATAGCTTTGTATGTTAGGCAGTGAACACCTCTGAGTAGGCGATATGCAAGGGAGTACGGATGGAGCATTTTGAGATGGTCTGTGTATGGCATGTATTTCAGGCTGCTAATGCTCTTTGTGAGGTATTGCTGCAGGCTTTCCAGTTGTTGTAGTTGTCTTGTGAGGTACATAGCAAAAGTGGCATTGTACTCTATTATAGTTCTAGTGAGTGATGAGTAGAGGGGAACAATGTCCTCCTCTATTCTGCATGAGACACATTTTGTGATGAGGTGTGCCACATAGGAGGGTTTCCTGACTACTGTGGGGATGTGATTATCACAGTTGTGTCCACTGTCCACCTGTGACCCAAGGTCTCTTGTCACACTTTCAGTGTTAAGTATACTACAGCCTATGTTGTAGTTCTTGGCTACAGAGTTTTTAACAAAGGGGATGACAATGCACCTTTTGGCATTGAGCTAGAGCCCATGGCTTTGACAACAGCCATCTGTCTCAGTGATGCACTTTTGTAGGATGTCCACATCTTTAGTGTTTACAATTATTGCTCCTGGTTTGCAGTCCTCTGGAAACTTCAGTAGCCACAGACCTTCCATGTTAAAGTTTACTTCAGGGAAGTAGATACTAAACAGGACTGGACCCTGTGGTACTGCACTCGTCACTGGTCCAAAGTCATACTTGGAGTCTGCTACTTTCACAGTGTGTGTTCTGTCAGTAAACCTGTTGGCAAACCATCTTGTGACAGCAATTTATGCCTAGTTTAGTGGGTTAATCTATATTTCCAGAGTGTGGGGTGGTGTTGTAAGCCGTGGCAGGATCTACATAGGCTGTGTGAACCACCTTGCCCTTATCTACGGTTCTGGTGACTGCTTCAATGTCATCTATCAGGTTTAGGAGACATGATCTGCATTTTACAAACCCAACATGGTTGTGGTCCCGGGTTTGGGGATTACCAATGTAATTTTTTATAAGTTGTATGATGATACATTCCATGGCCTTGAAGAGTGGGCTCATCAGGCTAATGGGGTGCTAGTTCCTGGGGTCCATGGTGTCTCCACCCTTGTGTAGTGGGATAACCATCACTGTGCACCATTCAGCAGGCACAAAGCATGAGGTGAGGCTATGACTGCACATGGTACGTCAGTGTGGTGCCTGTTCATTCTGTGGTTTGTGTAGAACACAGCCTGGGAAGTTATCTGGTCCCATGGCTGCTGTGATACTGGCTTTGGAGAGTGTTTTTTACTTGTGCAGCCGTGATGACAGTAACTTTGCAGTCTTCCATTATAGAGATGTGCTCTTTCATGGGTGAGAGGGGGGTAAAGTTAACACTGATCCTATCTGCCAGGATGTTGGCAATATCAGTTGGGTCTGTATATTTAGTGCCATTGAGCTGTAACTCAGAACAGATCTGAGTGTAGCCATGACATGGACCTGTCTGTTGGGCAGAGATCTCCTGAGTAGACAGTATGCAACAGAGTACAGATTGGGTTACATTCAGTCTTGTTGCATGGGACAACTGTTTGAGACCAGTAATCCTCTTGTTAGGGTACTTCAGTGGTCTTTCTGGCTGCTGAACATGCCTAGTCAGATTCATCGCAAGTGTGTTGTGGTACTCTCTGACGAGTCTGATGACTGATGAGTAGTGGGAACCTCCTTTGACCTACATGCACAGACCTTGGCAGTTTGTGTGAACACATAGCATGATTTTCTAACAACTTTGTGAATGTGTTTCTGGAAGTAGAGATGACTATCCACATTTGTCCATAGATCCCTTATTATCACCTCCGTATTTAGCAAGTGTGCAAGCATGCCCAGTATGACCTTTCAGTATGTTGTTGCCTGACATTTGCTTCATTTATTTGTGTGTGAGCATGCCCAGTATGACCTTTCAGTATGTTGTTGCCTGACATTTGCTTTGTTTATTTGTGTGTGAGCATGCCCAGTATGACCTTTCAGTATATTGTTGCCTGACATTTGCTTCGTTTATTTAAGTGTGTGAGCATGCCCAGTATGACCTTTCAGTATGTTGTTGCCTGACGTTTGCTTTGTTTATTTAAGTGTGTGAACATGCCCAGTATGACCTTTCAGTATGTTGTTGCCTGACATTTGCTTAGTTTATTTAAGTGTGTGAGCATGGCCAGTATGACCTTTCAGTGTGATGCTGAATGAAATCCATTACATTTGTTGGAGTGTGTGAGCACGCCCGGTATAGACATTTATACTATATGTGTATGGAAAATCAAGTTGTATTTTTACAGCAGTGCTCACCTTTGTGTCATAGATCAACAGGGATCATGCTATGCCTGCAGGGCTTCCATGAGACACTTTGCATAGACTTATCAACATTTCTACATTCAGGGGGGACAGCTATTCTTTGTACATTTCTACCTGAGGGAATAGCTAATTGTTACTGTGGGTGTACATAGGATGAGGGGTTCACCTGACACTTATACACATTTGCTATGCCTGCACTGCTATGTGCGGTACACCATTTCAGTCTGTACTGAGGCCTATGCAGACAGAGAACATCAGGCCAGGCGGTGTGATGTGGGTTGTGTAGGCTATGAAGTTGCAATCTAATATACGTGACATTGGATGCTAAGATGTGTAGTACAGTAGTATGCCTCAAGCCAGTACGATAGGTTACCCATATGCCTCTTTAGGGCCATGTTACAGCATTTCTTTGTGTTTGCATTAGTGTACAATTGTCCTGCTGTGTCTATGCCACTGAAATGCTATCATGGCTTAGTGGTTCAGTACTGTGACTATAGTGCATAGTATCCTGGGTTCGAGCCCTGTCACTGCTTTTTATTTTCATGCTGGGCAGACCAGACTGCTTAAGGGACAGTAAAGCTAATATGAGCATGTTTACCTGACTTTGCTCAACTTTGCCCGACCTTGCCCAACATTGCTCAACGTTGCATGACGTTGCGCTAGTTAGCATGGGCAATTTTGTTTACATATACTAAATATTGGTAAAAGCTGCTTAGCACTGCTTTATATTGCTTAAAACATGGCAATCATGCCTCAGGTGGTGCTACAGGGCTGCTTATGTTGGATGCACATACTGTACTCCCTTTACATGTTTGGAAACAGGTAGTGTCAAGTTAGGCATCCCTTATATTTTATGTGCAAGTCAGAGAGAGGTATAATTTCCAGGTTTCCTACTGAGCCAGTGTATGTGCTATGTGTTGCCTCTTTTCCAAGGCCAAGGCATACTGGGCACTCCTCCTTCTGCCTACTGGGGCAGGCACAGGTTGTTCCTCCTCCGAGTCACACTGTGCCTATGCAGGCCTTGGCAATGGTGGGGGCTGTTTGGCCCTGCCCCATGCTGTTCCTGCTGCAGCTTTCACAGGATCATATTGTGTAGCATGGCACATAGCATGACAATTTGGGTACATGTAGTTGGTGAGTACTGCAAGGCTCCACCAGATGTGTCCAGGCACTGGAACCATGACTTAAGCATCCCAAACACACGCTCGATTATATTTTGAGTTTTTGTGCGTGTGCCTCATTACGGAGTTCTTGTTCAGGTGTGTGTGCATTTCTGATGGGTGTCATCAGCCACAGCTCCAGTGCGTATCCAGCATCCCCCACTAGGTGACCGACAGGGATGTCCCCATTGGCAAATGTCTGGTACAGCTGCGTCAGCTGCCAGATATGGGAATCATGGTAGCTTCCAGGGCAGCCAGCACACACATTCAGTATTATGCCCTGGGCATCACACACAACCTGGCAGTTGATGGAGTGGAAGCCCTTGTGGTTGATGTAGGCCCTACCCCGCTCACCGGCTGGTGCTTTGATGTGTATGTGCGTGCAGTCAATTGCAACCACTACCTCAGGGTATTCTGCTATTTGCTGGAAGAGATGCATATTGCTGGCCAATACCTCACAGGAATTGGGGA
The DNA here is from genome assembly GCF_019279795.1 of Protopterus annectens. NCBI lineage: Eukaryota > Metazoa > Chordata > Ceratodontiformes > Protopteridae > Protopterus > Protopterus annectens. Next base: position 1,002,972,210 of record NC_056729.1, read on the forward strand.
AATATACATGATCACAGACATGTGCTGACATGGCATTCAGGAACTGGTGCAGTACCCTGGATGCTGATGCCTCTGAAATCCCCATCATATCACCAGTTGGTCTCTGGAAGGTACCTGTTGCTAGTATTCTTAGGCCAACACATACCTTGGTTTCCACTGGGATGGGTTCCCCTCTGTTGGTTCTGTGTGTGAGGCGTGGCCTGCACAGCTCAACAATTTGCTGCAGGAGGTCTCTGTCCACTCTATAACGCTCCACTATCTCCAGCTCATGTAGCCCCTGATAGGTTACCCTGGGTCTGTACACTCTTCTCCGTCTCCTCACTGTGGATTGCTCCGCAACATTCGCAATGACACCACCCTCAGCATCTTGCACATGTTGCGTTATAATAGCAATGGCAGCCCCTAACATTTTCTTGTCTCAGTTAAGCTTTTTAAGTTTTCACTTCTCTTTGTAGACTGCAGTGTTGCAGTGTTTCTGAGAAAAACATGGGGGAATGTTGTTTGCAGAGTTTTAAGTGCTGCGCTGGGCTGGGCTAGTGTACTGCCTGTGTAATTGGCTGATTCTGATTGATTTCACCTGGCAGGTCTGTTAGTTCTCCTTGGTTAACTTCCTATTATTTATTTTCCTTCCTTTTCCCTTTCTGTTTCCACAGGGGGCAGTGACGCGCAAACAAGCACAAACATGTGCACATGAGTGCACATGCGCACACACAGGCTTACACAGGCTTACACAGGCTTAGGCGGGTGCACATGCATGCACACAGGCTTAGACAGCCTTACACAGGCTTACACGGGCACACACATGCGCACACAGGCTTAGACGGGTTTACAGGCATGCACACGAGCGCACACAGTGTAAGCATCTTTCCAAGAAACTTTAGTGATATCCACGGCGTACACCTTTGGTTTCTTGGTTTCAGTTAAGACAACTGTAGACACGCCTCTTCCAGTCCTGAGTAACTTACAGCAAACACATGCCACTCTGCTCCAATAAGCTTACACTCTTTGATACATACCCCCCTCATGATGTCACCTATTTTCTACTCTGTTACTCCCCTAACCCTACTCTTACACTCTAGGGACATGGTTCACATGGCAGGGAAAATTGGGATCCACTATCCTTATCCTCATTTGCATAGGATTGCCTACTAATGTTTGGTTACATCTCTGAGACTGAGCTTCCCCCCTTAGCAACCACTACTCAGTAGCCATGTTGTCTTCAGCCTGCCATTCACCAGCATGGCAGATGAATATTTTTAATAGAATGCCTATTTTGGGCTTTTATTTTTTTTTCTGGTTTTTAGAGCGCCACACGTTTGTGTGGCACTGCGCTATGCTTAAACATCGGAGATCGGGAAAAAAAATAATATTTTTTTTTATTTTGCAACAGATAAAAATGCCAATGGCCTTATATTTGGCCATTGGCATGCTTCCTCAACTGGATGCATCCTTTATTTGGAGCTGCCATAGCTCCGTTTTGCTATTTGCAGAACAGTACTCCGTTACCAACGGAGTACATTTCTGCAAATAGCACTACTCTTACTCAGACAGGTTAGTGTTTCCTGGATCGCAAATTTACCTCATTTGCATAGCTTTCAGCAGCAAATGAGGTAATTTGCATAATATAACACTGTCTGTGCAAGGGTAGTTTTAGGAGCTCTCATGCACGCCCCTGCCGGCTGTTCCTGGATCGCTCGGCAGACATATTGGCTGTCTGGAGTCTTACTCTACTCTTAGACTCTGTGCAAGCCTTCGTGAATCCAGCCCATGGTTTTCATATCCAAAGCAGTAAGTATTAGTTTACACTAGAAGAAAATGCCTAATATGATGAGAAGTGACACATCATGATGATCTTTAAAAAGCAAAATGATAATTCATACTGTCAAAATTGTTTGGTAATATAACAACAATGGCATCCTATGAAAAAAATGAATCTGAAGAAACTATATTCTTATTCCAACTTCTATAAAATGTACAACATGTGATATTAATTGTATCCAGCAAATACAAGCAGTCCTCATGATAAAATTCTTAGCATTCAATATTTAATACAGTGTTTTTACATACACTGCTATCACATAAGAAAATAATGTTGAGAAAAGATGGAAATATTCTTTCTTAATTGTAACTTAATAAGTCTTTTTATTCAATGACTAAAGTACATTGGTCACGTTTTGTGTCATTGTTGTTTTACAGTTAATTTAATTTCGAGTTATTCAGTTTTTCCTTATAATAAACTCATGAAATGATGTCATGGCAGGTATTGGGTAATGACGTACATATGACTGCAGTGAATTTTGTTTAAGCAAAACAACTTACTTCTTTAGAACAGTCCTTTTCTGTTTTGTATTATGGTTTCACTACAAAATCACTGTGTGTTAATTTTCAGTGTCATGTTCTACCTGCAAGAAGTAGTTGACAACTTGTCTTTTTAGGGAGTAACAAACAGCTGCAGATGTATTTGGCATAGAAATACAGTAGCCTATACATTAATGTAGGTACTGAGGAATTATGGATTCTGTTTTCATAATATCATGGCAGAAGTTTTCACTTCTGAGAAAAATGTCAGGGGCCATCCTTATCAACAAAATGGAGTACAAAACAACACATTTTACAACAATACTGTATAATTTGGTGTTTTACATGCTATGGAGGTTATGTTCAATTTCAAATGTCTGTTAGTTGCGCTTGCTTCAGAAACTCATCAATAAATTTTAAAGGTGCACAATTTTAGGAATAATTTCAATGTTCCTTAATCAGCAACAAGAACAAAATCTAATGTGACAACCATCACTTCATCTTTGCCTCATAGTTGTAAGCAAACTTTTTATTCTGTTTTCATATTCCCTAGCTTAAATATCTACCAATGGCTAAGCCCAAATCAATTTTGGGGAGAACTAGCAATATATTTCATGTTGCTCTGGTTAAAGTGCTCTGAGAAATACTACCATGAAAATGTTCAAGTCCATACTGCTATGTTCTACTTCATATTAATTTATACTAAATATGGTTTGAGTTATATTAAATATGGGCTGATTTATATAACGGTCATATGAGAAACACGTGCAGGTTCAGTAGTCATTTACCCCTGCGGTTTAGTTATATTGGAAAAAAATTAATATTTTTTTCCAAAACTTTAATGAATTTATTAAATATATTAAGTCAAATAATATGAACAATCCTTTGACATTTTGGTTTAAATGTTTCCATTTTTGAATTATTTACATTTTTGTCAAGATATATATGTAAAACATAGACTACAGTTTAATGAAAGTATTTTTATTCTAAAATATGGTACTTTACTACCTGGATGTTTGCATGTTGTTTGAAAGTGGAAAGCTTTTTTTAATAAAGAAAGCTGCATATGTCTAATTGGGTACTTTATATGTTCTCCCTGTTGCAAATACATTTCATTGTGTATTTAATTCCACCAGTTATTTAACTGTATATGATCTTTTGTCATTGGTGGTGTTAGAAAAATATGTATTAGTAATATGCATGCTTAGTGCATCGAGGTTTAAAAGGGTTAATACATTTATTCTGTTCACACTGCATGAATCTGCACAGCTATTTGAAACTTAACAAAAAGCATTCTATTTTCTGATAATGTCAGCAAATAACAAGAAGTGTTTAATTTCTACTGATGTCATGAGACTTAACAAAGAGTTATTGATTTTCTGCTTATGCCATGAGAAAGTACACAGCTGTTAGAAGCTTTGATAAGGAGCACAATGGATGCTTGAAAGTATAAACCGTAGTCAGCATTACTTGTACCTAAGCTAGAAATGTACATTGAATCTAGGCAAAATGTAACATATTTATTAGAACTGCACAACTGAAGAATTGAAAGTTTGTGGTGGACTAAAATAAGCCCCAACACCAGGTTGTTTTTCTCAAATGTTTTGTAAATCAGCAGTTATTCTCAACTAGTCAGCAATTAGTCTAGTAACACTTTCTGTAGAACAATACAGAAAGCTGTGTCTAACTACGTCAGCAATAGAAGTAACACTTCTGTGTAACATGGAAAGAACTGTATAAAAATGCCATACTAATTATTAATGTCCAGACAAACCATTCTGCCAGCATGCTTTGTCTCCTTGCTGCAAGTTAATAAAGAGTGCCTTACTTGAACCTTACGTGAATTGGTCTTTGAAGTTTTTTCCTTTGACAGATTGGTCCTTTGGACCGGAATCCTCTCTTCACCTCGGATCAGATGGGCCAGGTGGTTGAAACCATACGGGGAAGAAACCAAATCGGTTCTTGTTATTTGAAAAGCCCTCCGACTGAATTGTTGTTCAAAAGAGACCAGCCACTTTCTGATCTGCGACTGAAGGACAGGTCTCCATGAATCAGGTGATCAATCACGTAGGCTCAGATAAGGTGAATCTACTTTTTCCTGTTTTCTGTTTTAGATCAGGGACCAGATTTGTATTGTTTTTGTCAAGACTGTATTTTTGCTTACAAGTCAGGGACAGAAAAGATTACTGTCTTGTCATAGATCAGGAGAAACAGAATAAGTAGGCAGTCATTCTGAAGAGACTATAACAAAATCCATGGTACCACGTTAAAAAAACTAAGACGTTACGCTAACGATCAAAAGGGTAAAACAAAATGGGTAATAATTGCACAAAAAGACCCCAAAATCCACCGTTAACAGAAGACGCAAAATACATGCAGTCGCAGCGTGCCGACAATATTAAATATTATTCAAAATGGGTTAATAAATATGAATTCGACGGAAAATTAGAAAAATCTTCGCTTATCAAACTTGTCAAACAGCTCAAAACTGATTCCAAAGGTCGGGTAAAAAAGCAACGTAAATTAGGAATTCCTCAGACACACAGGTGGATTGAGGAAGTAAACCATAGGGAACAAAAGAACAAAAATTCAAAAACAATGTTTTTAGATAAGGAGGACAATAACTTAGTAATAGCATCAGCACCTCTGCCTCCCTTACCAGAATATGAAGCAAGTGAACAGGTTAGTCCACCCCCATGATATCCTGTGGTCACTGAAGAAAGAGGCATTATGAAAATAAAACCGTATATTAGAGATCCCATTGGGACCAGGTCTCGAACAAGGACAGGTAACTCAAATGAAGGCATTGAGTTATATCAAATGGTTAAGAATTCACGATCTATGAGTGAAGAAGAAATATGCCCACTTTTAAAAGTACCCAATCCTCAGGCAGGACAAGATAATCAGGACCCAACTATTTCAGTGTATAGACCTTGGACTCTGGAAGATATCCGGAAAGTAACTGAGGGAATTCCCCATCCGAAAGTTAATTTTAGAAAATTCATAGAAGATTTACAAGGAATGAGGCTGAGTTATAACCTAAACATAGAAGAGGTAGAAAAAGTAGTTAGACAAATTGTGGGGCCAGATTGGCACATGATTAGTGGCAACTGGAAACCCTGTGACGCTACACAAAGACCCCTCCCACATAGCAGAGCAGAATTAGACAACAGAGTAAAAGGTCTCACAGACTGCATCTCTGAAAAATGGAAGCCTAGGGCAGACTGGACTTGCATTAATCAATGCATCCAACAAGAAGGTGAAACTATTGACCGGTATTATGCCAGACTATTAGAATGTTTTAACAACCACTGTGAAATGCAGGTTCCTGAAGATCAAACACAAGATTCCCCATATGAACAGCAGTTAAAGAATGCATTTTTAAAGGGGAGTATTGCACCTTTAAGCAGTTTTATTACAAAACACATGATAGACCATCGTACAAGCAGGTTACAGTCATTACTTGAATATGCTAGGCATGCCGAAAGGCATTTTAATAGCAAAAAGAAAAAGAAAGCTCAAGTTTTTTCTGTAGAAGATGGAGCAGAAGTTTATGTAGTACAGTCTGGGAAAAAGGGCAAGAAAAATGCACAGGGAGACAAACAATCTGATCAACGATCAGAGGACTTTGAAGGGCGAAATAAAAGGGGTGAATGTTTTAAATGCGATAAAAAGGGACACTTGGCAAAGGATTGCAGGAAAAACAAGAAGGCAACAATGGAAGGCAAGGAGGGTGAGGACTGACTATATGGTAGTCAGGAGTCACTAGAAGGGGATAGCAAAGAAAGGACAAATAAGAATGTGATAGAGAGAGTAGAGGATGTGACAGAAGAGATAGAGGAAGTGCAAGACGTTAGTGACAATGAAGAAAATGAAATATTAGACCTAGCTTTATTGAGCTTGGAGCTCTATTTAGCAGACACAAAACCAGAAGTTACACTCTTGGTAGAAGGGAGGGAAGTCAAATTCTTGTGTGACTCAGGGGCATCACGAACCCTGATACATCCCTCCAAACTACCAGAAAACACGGAGTCACCTAATTACATACTGGTAAAAGCAGCTAATGGACAGCTGTATCTGGAGACCCTCTCCGGTAATATTGCAATAACTGATCCAGTTTCAGGATTGACTCAGGAAAGCAAAATTGTTGTTTCTGCAAAATGCCCAGTAAACCTCTTGGGCAGAGACCTCATGCAACTATTCGGTATAGCAGTAGTCCCAACCATGCAGGGTATGGAAGCACAGTGACAAATTGATACCTTTGCAGTGCAATCGGAGGGTGAAATTTTTTTTGGTACAGCCAGGACTTGGTTACGATTGGTCCAGGGACTGTGACCGAAGAATTAATAAATGTAGCCATCAGCAAGTTCCCCTCCCTTGACATTGATAAGCAACACCTGTTGCACTGTACCCTGTATTATTGTAACACACCAGGACCTGACAAGGAATATGAGCAAGAATTGTTTAAAAATCATGCAAACAGATTGATATTACGTAACCTGTACTGGGACACAGAAGGGAACAGTGTAGCCAGCTGTTCATTGCCCCAGGAGTTCTTTACACTTTATAAATCTAATCGATTACCACATGTTAGCTTAACCAAGAACAAAAATATAGAATGAGCAGACCTAGGAGAAAAAGTCACAAGATGGGAGAAACAGACAGAATTAGAACTTTCTGAACAGGGAATACAAATACAGAAGTTGAATTGGATAACTCAGACGCACCCAGCCGTGCACTTGCAGTCTAGCAAGGACAGCTGATTAGCACTCCTGCTAAAGGAGGAAGAGAATGCCTTACAAAATATACCAGAGACTCTCTGGTCAACAGGAAAGTCAGATGTAAGACTTATTCATACAGCGGGACCAGTTGCCATCATGCCAAAGTCAACATTTAGACCACAGAAAAGACAGTATCCCTTAAGAAAAGATGCAGAGGCAGGGATAAAGCCTATTATAGCAGCCTTACTTAAAGGAGGGATACTAGTAGAATCTCCCGATTCACCATGTAACACACCCTTATTTCCAGTTAAAAAAGCAAATGGAGAATGGCGTATGGTCCAAGATTTACAAGCTGTAAATGATGCAGTAATACCAAGGGCACCTACGGTGCCAGACCCACACACCCTGTTGAATGATTTAAAACCTCAACAGAAGTATTTTTCTGTGGTAGACATCAGCAATGCATTCTTTTCGATACTGATACACCCTGACAGCTAGTATTGGTTTGCATTCACATTTCAGGGGAAAAGGTATACATATACGCGACTACCACAGGGGTATTGTGAAAGTCCAACAATATTCTCACAAGAAATGGCAAGCAACTTGGCGGGATTCACCCCACCAAGAGGCAGTCAAATTTTACTTTATGTTGATAACATCTTGCTGGCAGCCCCCACCCAGCAAGATTGTACAGAAGATACCATAGTGCTTTTATGATTCTTAGCTGCTGAAGGACATAAGGTAAATAAAGGTAAACTGCAGCTTTGGAAAAAATAAGTCAAATACCTGGGATATGTAATATCCAAGGAAGGTAGAACATTAGATGAGGACAGAAAAGTAGCAATATTGCAAGTACCAAAACCCACTAACAAGAAGGAAATGATGTCCTTCCTGGGTACAACTAATTTCTGCCGGAGCTGGATTCCAAACTATGCTTTGGAATCTGCACCTCTGACTGACCTCATATATAAGAAGCCTATGGCAGCACAGGAATTATTACAATGGACACCAGAAGCAGAATTTGCTTTCTGCAAACTGAAGCAGTTAATAGCATCCTCATTAGTTCTAGGATTACCAAACTACCATAAACGTTTTTTCCAAACTGTAGATTGTAAGCAAGGTTATATGACATCAGTGTTAACACAACAGCATGGGGATAAGCAATGCCCCATTGCTTACTATTCATCACAGCTAGACCCAGTGGTACTGTCCTTACCCCACTGTGTACAAGCAGTAGTTGCAGCTGCAATGACAGTACAGGCTTCGGCCTCAGTAGTCTTATTTCACCCTCTCACTTTGAGAGTGCCTCATGCAGTCGTGATTATTTTACTACAAGGAAAGGTGGCATATCTTTCCCCTGCTAGGCATCTTTCCTGTATGACTATATTGTTGAGCCAACCTCACATGACAATTGAGCGATGCACGACTTTGAACCCTTCTACTCTGCTCCCGACCCCTGCAGATGGCACGCCACACTGCTGCCTGCAGGTAATTGAGCAAAAGACACTACCTAGAAAAGATCTCACTGATGTCCCCTTGGATGATGCCGAGGTGACATACTACGTGGATGGTTCGTGCAAAAGGGGTCCTGCAGGACAGAACCTAGTAGGATATGCAGTAGTTTCTGACACTGAGATTATAGAAACAAAACCTTTACCACACAACTTATCTGCACAGGCAGCATAATTGATTGCCTTGACACGGGCATGTACCTTAGCAAAGGGTAAATGTGTAAACATTTTTACTGACAGCCAGTATGCTTTTTCTACTGTACATGCTTTTGCACAACAGTGGAAAAACCGAGGAATGATAACATCTACTGGCAAAACTATAAATCATGCACAGTTTATTTTAGCTCTTTTAGAAACTATTCAGTTACCTCAGGAAGTAGCCATTTGTAAATGCACAGCTCACACCAAGCAACAAGATAGGATTTCAAAAGGTAATGCAAGAGCTGATACAGCTGCAAAACAAGCAGCTTCTGAAGTATTTCTTTTAAATGAGGAACTACAACCCTCTGAGATTTTAGACTTAGAAATGTTAAAAACAATGCAGACACTCACTACGCAAGCTGAAAAACAAAGATGGGTAAAATGAGGAGCAATTCTCGAAAAGGGGCTGTACATCTCTAAAGAAGGGAAACCGATACTACCATCTAATTTGTTTAGATATGCAGCTTTGCTGAGCCATGGGCAGTGCCATGTCTCAACAGGGGGGATGGTACAGCTGGTGGACCAGGTGTTCACAACATACGGATTTACAAACTACTCTAAAAAATTCTGTTTGACGTGTCAAATTTGCAACAAACATCATGCACAAGGGGCATTAAAGCCCAGGCAAGGGAGTTTCCCTACACCACCATATCCATTTCACACTATCTGCATGGATTTCATAGAATTGAACAAATGTGAAAATAAGAAGTATTGTCTTGTCTTTGTAGATATGTTTTCCAGATGGGTGGAAGCCTTTCCAACCAAAAATCCAGATGCAGCCATGGTGGCAAAAGTACTTGTCAAAGAAATCATCCCTAGATTCAGCATTCCAGAAAGGATCTACAGTGACAATGGTACACACTTTGTAAACCAAACCATACAGCAGTTAAGTAAGCATTTTGGTATTTCTTTAAAAAAATCATTGTGCATACCGTCTGCAATCTGCAGGGCTAGTTGAAAGGCATAATGGTATATTAAAAAACAAATTGAGAAAGTTAATAGCTGAGACAGGAAAGAATTGGCTGTATTGTTTGCCCCTGGCACTGTTGAGCATGAGAACGGTTCCAACTGCAAAAGGATTGACTCCTTTTGAAAAACTATTTGGAAGGGCTTATTATACACCCCAGTGGAAACTTCTCATGTCATCAGACCAGGAAGCTGATTTTACACTAGCTGACTATATGAAGAAAGTCATGAATTCTAAACATCTGTTGCAGTCAAATGCTGTTTCAGATAGAAAACAAACCGAGACATCGGAGGTGGCAGTGACACCCGTGGACTGGGTGTGGATAAAAGCCATAAAGAAGAAGAACTGGTCGTCACCAAGGTGGGAAGATCCATACCAGGTGCTTCTTTCGACAAGTACTGTGGTCAAGATAGCAGAGCGAGCTTCGTGGATCCACCTGACACACTGCAAACTAGTTAAAAACTTTGAACTGGACAAAAATCTTACCTCTCCATCGGGGCCCTCAGCACAAAGTCTGTCTACAAAGGGGGGTCAGATTAATAGGACTGATCTATCTCAACCCCATTGAAGAAACCGTCGGTGCTGAAGGTCCTTTTAGGGTGGAGAGTAAGAACACATGTCTGAAATAAAGATGACAGGATCCAGTAAGATCCAGATGTACCTATTCGGTAGAGTCGTAGAAAACAGGAATGCAGAACAACCGTTTCCTCAGAAGTATTGCATAATCATCCTGTTGACTGTACTAGTGACAATAATCTTTTTTTTGTGGCTATTCCTTTTCCCAGCCACACAAACTGAACTGAATAAGCGTGGAGAGTTGCATGTAGAGTGGCACCCAAACTTCAACACTTACCAGGCAATCAAATATGTGTATGCTGAGACCTTCAATGTTTCGAATTGCTGGATTTGCACAGCTTTGCCAACAGCATACAGGGGGTTATTGTTAACTTCAGTCCCCTAGGAATCAACAAGATCTGGGAGAACTTAGTCTATGTTGCATCAGATGTCACATCACAAGATAAAGTAGCATTACACTTGTCTGTTCGACAGAAGGGGACTATGTGTTTTTACAAAAATTATACAGTTCAGGTGGGTTGGAGCAATTGCAATGTGACTGTTCCCTATAGATGTTACAATAAAACTGACAACACAGGTTCCTACTGCAACGCAAGCTATGATTCATTTTTTGAACTGATGCATAGGACAACTGATGAAGTAAACATAATGCTGACTTCTATAAACAACTTCATATGTTCATAGGTTAGTGTTAGGCTAACTACCTTTGTGGGCCATTTCAAGCCTAGCCAATTACCCCATGTGAGAATCAAATCCTGCACCTTGTGTTCATAAGGTAAACACCTTAACCATTATGCCATCCTCCCACCTGATTATAGTTGACAAAAAAATGTTTCATCCAGAGCCAGGACATTGTAAAGTTGCTACCAAAGTAGAAGATTGCTACTTTGTATGTGGTAGGAAAGCATATAAGCGGTTACCTGAAAATTGGTCTGACAGTTATTATTTGGGGTACCTGGTTCCGGCCATATGACACACAGCAGTTTTACCTCAGGGGAAAATTCGGAATGTTCGACGAGAAATCAAAAAACCTGTCAACCCAGTTGGGCAAATCAATGCGGGCTGGAAAAACCATCATGTTGTGAACCTAGGGAAAAATGGACTGTCGCATATGGACTTGAGTGATACCATCATCTCATGGGCAGGTGTATTGCCAGCATATGGAGCAACAAAATCAATCTGGGAACTGAGAAAACTGTCTAAACTTCTCGAAATAATGAGCAATGCAACCTTTTCTGCTCTAGAATTGGTGACTGATGAACTGATTGCCATGAGAACTGTAGTGCTTCAAAACTGCATGGCTCTTGACTTCACCCTAGTGGTGAGAGGAGGTACTTGCACTTTAATCCAGGAGGAGTGCTGTTCGTATATTCCTGATCACAAACATGAGATAGACAACCACCTTGAGGTAATTCAGCTGGTGTCGGCTATGACCAAGCCAGGACCAAATCCATTGACGGACTTTTTCCAGAGATTGTTTGGGGGGTGGGGCAGTATCCTAATGAACATCCTGATTGCCATCTGTGTAGGAATGATCTTACTGGTGATATGTGTGTGCTGCTGCATGCCCTGCATATAAAGACTCATTAAAGACTTTATAGACATGTCAGTTTCAGAAAACTTATACCAAGATGCTGAACTTGAAAAATTGAAAATGCTTTCATAAGTTTAAACTGAATGACTCTCTTAACTGCAAATCCTGAGTAGGAAGAGGTTAGGGGAAGAAAAAAAAACTGTTTATGCTTATTTTGAAAGTAGAATAAAAGTATTAAAATGGGGGGAAATGTTAGAAAGATATGTATTAGTAATATGCATGCTTAGTGCATCAAGGTTTAAAAGGGTTAATGCATTTATTCTGTTCACACTGCATGAATCTGCACAGCTATTAGAAACTTAACAAGAAGCATTCTATTTTCTGCTAATGTCAGCAAATAACAAGAAGCGTTTCATTTCTACTAGTTTCATGAGACTTAACAAAGAGTTATTGATTTTCTGCTTATGCCATGAGAAAGTACACAGCTGTCAGAAGCTTTGATAAGGAGCACAATGGATGCTTGAAAGTATAAACCGTAGTCAGCATTACTTGTACCTAAGCTAGAAATGTACCTTGTATCTAGGCAAAATGTAATTAGAAGTTATGTACCTACCATAACGTTCCATGTTAGTTGTCTTCTTCTCGCCTTCTTTCTTGCTGGATGGGTTCGGAGCCGAACCTCGGCTCCGACTCGGCCACTACTAAAGCTCGAGAGCTAGTTCCACCAGCTCGAGGCTCCCCTATATCCCACAATGCTAGGCGGTAACTACTCAGATCTCGTTTGATAGCTAGACCAAGCAACAAAAGGCAGCTCCAAAACCTGGAGAAATAATCCACCTCTAAACCTGAGGGTAAGGTATCCTAAACCTAACAAAGGGAAATAGAGGTGGACAAGCTGTGGGGAAAAACAAGATGAGAAAATCACCAGAAAAAAACAATCCTCTAGGTCTGTCCAGGCTTGGGGGAAGGAGGGTGGGATGCAAGAAAGAAGGAGAGAAGAAGACAACTAACATGGAACATTATGGTAGGTACATAACTTCTAAATGTTAAGTTGTCTCTCTCGCCTTCATTCTTGCTGGATGGGACCGCGTCCCTAGCACCTTGTCCCGGGTGGCCTATCGGAACAGACTCTTGAGAGCAGTGGAACCAAAGTTGGCTCGACCCCTAGAGGCTAAGTCCAACTTGTAATGAGAAATGAAGGTATGGGGAGAGGCCCAAGTAACTGCAGAACAAATCGAATCAATAGGCAGTCTGTCTTGAAAAGCTATAGATGTGGCTAAAGCTCTAGTTGAATGAGCTTTGGGTTTGGATGGCAACTGTTGATGTCTGATCTCATAAACAAAGGTAATCAACAAAGTAAGCCATCTAGAGAGAGATACTTTAGTAACTGGAAGGCCCATTCTACCTTCCGCATAGGAAATAAACAGTTGATCGGACTTCCTGAACTGTTTGATCCTGTCTAAATAGTATCTAAGTTGGCGATGAATGTCCAAGCTGTGTAATTTTTGCTCTAATCTGTTCGAGTAGTTAGGGAAGAACACTGGAAGTTCAATGGTCTGATTCAAATTTGCTGGTGAAGCTACCTTAGGCAAAAAGGACGGATTAATATGTAAGGATACCCTGTCCTTATGAAACAATAAATAAGGGGGTCAACTACACAGAGCATGGAGTTCAGAGACTCTTCTAGCTGAAGTAATAGCTACCAGGAAAAGAGTTTTCCAAGATAGCAACTTCATTGAGCAAGAAGCCGCAGGTTCAAAGGGAGGGAGAATTAAAGACGCTAGAACCAAGTTCAGATCCCATAGAGGAGGAGGATCCTTGATAGGTGGTTTGAGGAGAAAAACTCCCTTTAGAAAGGCTTTACAGAGCTTGTGAGCCATAATGGAAGACTCTGAGACACCTACATAAAAGTTAGATATAGCCGCCAATTGAACCTTGATGGTAGACGGAGACGAACCTGAGTGGAAAAGCTCGGCTAGAAAATCCAGGATAGATTGAATGGAGGCAGAGAAAGGATCTAAATTCTTTGACTCTGCCCAACAGGAAAAACGTTTCCATTTGCTATTAAAAATCTTCTGAGTGGAAGATTTATGAGAGGCTATCAAAATATCTCGAACTGAGTGGGATATTAAAGGAAGCCTGGCTAAAGCTGGAACTGGAGTAACCACGCTGTGAGGTGGAGAGAGGGAAGGGAGTGATGCAACTGACCCGACTGATGGGTCAAGAGGTCTGGAACTGGGTCCAGATGCCAAGGTTGCTCCAACAGATAACGGTGAAGAAAAGGGAACCAAACCTGTCGAGGCCAGTAAGGGGCAATGAGGATCATGGAAGCTTTCAGAGCGATGGCTTTCTGAATTAGTTGAGATATCAGTGGGAAGGGTGGAAAGGCATATAGAAGTCCCCGGGGCCAATCGTGGACTAGAGCGTCTCTGCTGGGGTGGCCTGGTTGGGGAAAGAGGGTGAAGAAATTGTCGCACTTGCTGTTTTGAGGAATAGCGAAAAGGTCGCAGCAAGGCCGGCCCCACTTTTGAAAAATTTCCTCCAACACTGAATTCTTCAGAGACCACTCGTGAGGCATGAGAATAGCCCTGCTCAACTTGTCTGCAATCACATTGGACTTCCCGGGAATATGCGTTGCTAACTGAAATCGCTGAGAAGAAATCGCCCACTGCCACAGTCTGAGTGCCTCTCGACATAAGGGGTAAGATCTGGTTCCGCCTTGTTTGTTGATGTACCACACTACAGACATGTTGTCTGTCTGAATTGCTATAGTTCCCTTGGGAAGAGAGTCTTGAAGGGCTTGCAATGCTAGAAGCACTGCTCTCATCTCTAGGACATTTATGTGCAAGTGGCACTCGAAAGGCTGCCACATGCCCTGGACCATCCTGCCCTGGTAATGCCCCCCCCCCACCCGATCAGGGAGGCGTCCATTGTCAATGTAGCAACCGGAGGAGAGGGAATGAAAGGTCTTCCTAGGTAGAGCTGGGGGGATGTGATCCACCAAAATAGATGATTCCTGCATGATTGAGTTATCACAATAGAGTGGGACATTGGAAGTCGTTGGAATGACCATTGTGTGAATAGCATCCATTGTAAGATTCTCATGTGGAAGCGGGCTAAAGGGAGGAGAGGGATAGCCGCCATTATTCCTAAGACCTTCAGGACCAGTCTGACTTTGACTTTGTTGCTCTGCGAGACAAGAGAGACCTGTCTGTGTATGTCTGCTATCCTTTGCTCTGTGAGTCTGGCTGACATGTCGACTGTGTCTAGATTTGCACCTATGAAGGTAATAACACGACAAGGCGACAAGACAGACTTTTCGTAATTTATGGAGATGCCTAGTGTCTGACATGTGCGTAAGGTGTAGTCTCTGGCAAGAAGGAGAAGATGCTTGGTAGGGGCTGTTAGGAGCCAGTCGTCTAAATATGGAAACACTTGGAATCCTTGCCGTCTCAGATGAGAGGCGACCACCGCCATGCATTTGGTAAACACTCGGGGGGCTGTAGTGAGACCAAAGGGCAGGGCCCTGAACTGGAAATGACTGGTTCCCAGCCTGAAGCGGAGAAATCTCCTGGAGCGTCGGTTCATTCTGATGTGATAGTACGAATCCTGGAGGTCTATAGAGCACATCCAGTTGTCCCGCCCCAAAAAGGGCAGAATGGACTGCAGTGTGACCATCCGAAATTTCGTTCTCTTGACAAACTTGTTCAAGATGCTGAGATCCAAGATGGGTCTCCAGTCCCCTGTTTTCTTTGGCACCAAAAAGAATTTGGAGTAGATTCTGGATCCTTGTTGGTCTGCTGGAACTGGTTGAATGGCTCTTTTTGAAAGCAGCTTTGAAATTTCTAGTGCTGCGTGTTCCCTTTGATTGGGTGGAACGTCTGGAAGGGAACTTTTGGATCGTCTTGGGATATGAATGAATGGAATTTTGTAGCCCTCGGATATGATCGACTGTACCCACTTGTCTTTGATAAGGGAAAGCCAGGCTTCTGGGTACAGCGATAATCTTCCCCCGACTGCCTCCGAAGGTGGACAGCCGGGCAGCCCCTCAGGGGTGCTGAAAGGGTTTGTCAGAGAAAGTTTCTCTGCTACCCTGGTTCTGTGGGCCCCTCCTGCCTCTAGGACGGTGTCTATTATTATTGTTCCCCCCTCTGCCTCTAGAGGGGAACTGACTCTGTGCGTCAGGTGAGACTCCCTGTGGTTGTTTGCGGAACCACATCTTTCCCCCCTTCTGACCTTTGGGGTAAGGTCTAGAAGGAGTAGAAAAACGGACTTCCACGGCAGAGAGAGTCTTGCCTTCAACCTCGCACCTAGTCAGGGTTTCCTTCACTTGAGGACCAAAGAGGGATGATCCATCAAAGGGGGAGTTAGTGAAGGATGCCTTGAAAGGGTCCGCAAAGTTACATAGCCGCATCCAGGCGTGCCGACGTAAGGCCACACCTGTACCTGCAGCTCTACTCGCTCCGTCCACCGCGTATGAAAGGAGGCGCATGGAGGAGTTAACTATTGAGTTGAGGGTCGCCAGCTGAGAGTTCATTCTATCCTGAAAACCTGCAGCTGATGGATCCTTTAACATTTCACTCGCTTCCTTGAGCAAATCCCTCTGGAGACGAGTGAAATGACACAGGTAATTCAGCGAGCGCATGGAAAAGGTCGCTGATGAAAACATCCGCTTACCGTACCTGTCCATGGTCCTAGACTCCTTGTTATGAGGATGGACAGGTACTGAAGGATCAGCTAGCTCCTTCTTGGTGGCCGCAGCCACCACCATAGCATCAACAGAGATGCCTTTGGCTAAGAATTCTTTATCCTTCGGGGCAGTGATGAATTTTGATGGTCTCCTGGGGGTGGGTTCCACTGAGTCAGGAGCCGTCCAAGCCTTCCTTGCCACCACTTGCATGAAGGGGTCAAAGGGAGGGGACACCCAGGAGGTGGAAGGGCGAGAGCCAAACGCCTCAAGATACACTGATTCATCCTCTGATGGGTTAAGGGCTGGCCAATTCCCCCTCTGTTTTAAGATTTCGAGGATGTCCGCAAAGGAGACATCTTCAGAGGGGGAATGAGGGGAACCCTCAGAATCCTCTAAATCAGTGTCAGAGGTGACAGACTCAAGGGAGTCAATGTGCTTCCTCTTGCACTGCCTCTTCCTAGGGTGCTCTCCTACAGGGTCAGGAGAGGCCTCGGAAGAGGAGGAAATACCCACTGGGGATACTTGAGGGGCTGGCTCTCTATGATCCGGGATGAGGGGGTGAGAAGAAATCACCACAGGCACCGTGGAGGGAGGGACAGATGGAGCTGACTGTGGGGTAGAACCTGGTTCTAACACGCTCCTCATGACCTCAAAGGCACCCCTGTCAGGCAGGGCCAGAGGTCTCCACTCCAAAAAGCTGAAAACCTCCCCCGGCACCGACAGTGATGGCTCCGAGGCCGATGTCAGAGCCGAACTCACCAGAGCCGAAGCACCGAGAGGGAGAGCGGGGTCGGACAAGGGTCCGATGCCACTCACCCCCTTGGAGCTGACAAGGGAAGTCCGGCACCAAGATTCCTCCAAAGAAGAAATCGGAGCCGACGACGGCGCCGAAGACAAAGGAATTGGTACCGACACAGCCACAGTCTGGGGTCCGACCAGCCCCAGCTCCGAACTCAAAAGAGTCAGAGGAGGAACATTCTGGGTGACGGGAATAACCATCGACTGTTGAGTCGGGCTATGAAGCATTTGGGCCAGTGCCTCGGACTTGAGAAGTTGACTCACCACCCTCTGAAGGTCATGGTCTGAAAATCTCGACGACCTAGAGGAATGAGGTCTATGGCTCCGTTCAGACAACAATGGCGATGCTGGAGCCGAATGAATGGAGCCGATAGATGGTGATCTAGACCTCTTTCTGGAAGTCGGTTCCGATAACCTAATCAGAGCCGATTCAACAGTGTCTACCTCGGCTCCGGCCGGAGCCGAGGAAACAGTAGGAACATGTGTTCGAGAATCATCGGCTCCAGCCGAAGCTGATGTCCGAACAGGCTTCGAAGCTCCAGCCGACGACTCAGATACTAGAGCCGACGGTCTGGAAGGCTTGAAGGGTTTCCCTGAAAATTGAGTTGGGGGACCCTCAGGCTTCAATAAGCCCCTTAAAATGAGCTTATTTTTCCGCTCCTGCAGGACTCGAGGGCTGAAACCATGGCAAACAGCACACGAGTCCTGCAGGTGCAAAGGTCCCAGGCAGTAGACACAAGAAGTGTGACTGTCTGTCAGAGACATTTTCTGACAGCACGAGTCACACTTCTTAAAGCCTGAGACCTTAGATTCTTTAGACATGGTTCTAAAGATAGGAATCACTCACACAAGCACACCAAATTAAATAAGGAAAAAGTTTCCACACAAACACTCACTCCAAATACTAGGAGGGGTGGGAAAGGGCCTAAGGCCTAAGGTGGATTTTGAGGAAAAAATCAAGGATTAAAGGGAAGGATTTGAAAGACAGGGACTGGAATCGAACTATCTAAGTAAGGGATACTAGAAAATAAAATTAAAGGGGTCTAAGTTGACTAAAAGTCTAAGAAAATACACTAACCTGTAGAGCCGGTTGGAACAAAGCACCTCATCAGCTAAGTGGCAAACGAGATCTGAGTAGTTACCGCCTAGCATTGTGGGATATAGGGGAGCCTTGAGCCGGTGGAACTAGCTCTCGAGCTTTAGTAATGGCCGAGTCGGAGCCGAGGTTCAGCTCCGAACCCATCCAGCAAGAATGAAGGCGAGATAGACAACTTAACTTCATATATATTAGAACTGCACAATTGAAGAATTGAAAGTTTGTGGTGGGCTAAAATAACCCCCAACGCCAGGTTGTTTTTCTCAAATGTTTTGTAAATCAGCAGTTATTCTCAACTAGTCAGCAATTAGTCTAGTAACATTTTCTGTAGAACAATACAGAAAGCTGTGTCTAACTACGTCAGCAGTAGAAGTAACATTTCTGTGTAACATGGAAAGAACTGTATAAAAATGCCATACTAATTATTAATGTCCAGACAAACCATTCTGCCAGTATGCTTTGTCTCCTTGCTGCAAGTTAATAAAGGGTGCCTTACTTGAACCTTACGTGAATTGGTCTTTGAAGTTTTTTCCTTTGGCAGGTGGTTTCCTAATTGCTGTGTTTTTTTCTTTTTAAGTTGGTTTTTGCTTTTATTGCTTGTTTCTATATTTCTTCCATGGAAAGCTTTGCCAAGGTGCCTGGGGAATAAAATTCATCTATTGAGAGCCTTGACTTTTATTATAATTGTATTTTGTTTATAGATTTTGAAATGTAAGAATAGGTATATTTTCTAAAAATACTTTTAGTCTTAACTAGAGATGCCATTTAGCTATCTAATAAGATTGTGCAGACTAGAATTAGGTATTGTGTCAGATCCTTAGCTAGCATGCGGCATTATTAGAAGATAGCGATACAGGAACAGTAAATTCAAACATTACTAATCTTTGAGCATGTGAATAACACTCCCCATTTCCTGATCTTAAGTAAGTCTTATATTGTTAAGGTAATCCTCTTGGTGCAGAAAAACAGAAGAATTGATAGGCTTTTTCTTCAAAACTGTGACAGTGGAAAAAAATAAAAAAGCATTTGTACTTCTATTGCATAAAACAAGAAAAGCAGACAGTAGCAAGCAAAAAAGTACAGACAAAATATTTGTTATCCATTAACAAGAAACTTGGATTGATAAGGCCCAGAATAATCATTATCAATTAAAGTCAATGAATGCTTTTCTTCTCCAGTTTCTTTTTTGTGGTGCACTTTCCCTATATCTTAATCCTTTTCTGAACCAGCAATACTTGTCTGCTGAGTTTGAGTTCCCTGACGAAAAATCTTTGACTGACCCCCGGATTAACGAATCCTCTGTGTAAGACTTAATAAGTCTTACTCGGAGGCTGCAGTTTAATGGTATGACATCAGCATTCCATGAATATTCATGACAGCATGCTGACTCAACCGTAAGTCTTACACGGACCGTGTAGGAAAGCAGGGGGCATGTCCGACTGCCGAGCAGTCTAAATGTCCACGCCCCTGCAAGGGTTTGAAAAGTAAAATGAAAACACACAAGAGCGAGTCCGCTCAAATGTCCTTGCACCCAACACCACATCACAGTTATAAAAAGTAAAACTTTAATTTTATTTTTTTTAATTCCCGAAATAGCTGCCCGTATTTGCGCGTATGTGTGCGGGTGTGCCCATTGCTTAGCTGCAGTTAGCATTTCAGACATGGAAGAGCATAAGAAAGAATGTATATGCAAATGACACAAAATAGCAATAGCGTAATGGTAGAGCGTTCGCACAAAGAGGAGGCATTCATGGTTCGAGTCCCACCACTCCCCTTCCTATTTATGTTTTAAATCAGTACATGAAATAATACCTGACATATATGATTAAAATATTAGTAAAAAGCAGTGAAATGGCCAATGTATCAGTGAACAAAATATATATTTTTAAAGGATCCTGATATATAATTGCCTGCAGATAAGCAGCACTTTACCCAGCGCAATAGAGTTGCCCATAGCTTAATAGCGCTTTACATAGCGCAATAGAGTTGCCCAAAGTTTAAGAGCACTTTACCCAGTGCAATAGAGTTGCCCAAAGTTTAAAAGTGCTTTACCTAGTGCAATAGAGGTTCCCATAGTTTAATATCACTTTAACCAGCACAACATGTTTCCGCGGACGTGCGCGCCACGCCAACCAGGGTACCGTAGGGCACCATGGAGCAATGTAGAGCAAAGTTGCTTAAACGCAGCCACACCCCCTAGCCTGTCTAGACAGTATTAAAATAAAATGAATGACAAGGTTCGAACCCAGGACTCTGTGCATCATAATCAAAGTACAGAACCACTAAGCCAGGACAGCTTAGGAGAAAAAGCCAATGGATACAGGAGGCACGTGGGATGCAAGATTCCCCACAACTGAGTAGGTAGCCATGGAATGCAGTATGTAAGAAATGAAATTTGATTCTGTATAACAGATAGGTATGTCTCAATATCCCTTTATTTACTTTACAGCTGCAGGTGACCGTGCTGCGAATCAACAAGCCTATGCAGATAGGCTGCTAAAGGTGTGCCACCAGGCAGGTTAGTGATTACTCTGCATGTATTGTTATATAAAATAAGGGAGAGAGCATGAGATAACTTGTGTTGTAGTCCAATAATACAGCCATAAAATGGCCTGAACAAGTCCTCTGCATGTACTGTCAGATAAAAAAGTCAGAGAGCCAGAAAAAGAGTGTAATAACCCATTAAGAAAGGTAAAATATGTCCGGAATAATATCTCTGCAGGTACTGTCATATAAAATAAGTGAGTGAGCCTGAAAAAGAGTGTTCTAACCTATTAATAAAGGTATAATATGCCTTGAATATGTCTTCCATATGCACTGTTATAACAAATAATGGAGTGAGCCTGTGGAAAAGTGTGTAATGTCATTAATAAAGGTCTAAAACCCAGAGTGTCTCTGTGTCACTTAGTTTGAAATGTTGTTGTACCCTTGCATTATACAAATAGTACTGTTTTAAAAAGTGCTGGCAACCCAGAGTTGTGCAGTCCCATCTAAAGTGGGTGATGGAAGTGCTAGTAGCTGTGAAGCATATATACAGTCCTCAACAGTCAGTTACTGGCTGGCATGCATAAGTAAATCTGGCACAAGAGTAGCATGTTAATTTGTTCCCCAGAAATGTGAGTGTGCTTCAAGAAATGCAGGGTTCTGTACAAATTGATGTGAAAATGTCATGTGAAAACATCCAGATATGTAGATAAAGAAATATAAATGCAGTCAAGAAATATGTATCAGTAACATCTGCATCTTGGACAGTTAGTATGTCAGATATAGGTCAGGTATATATTGAACTAGCCAAACCCATTACACAACCAGATGCATGGTGGCAAGTGTAATAATACATGTAGGGGATATACACTTGCAGTCACTAGGAATGTAGTGTAGACTAAAAGTAATTATAAGATGTTAATTGAGGTTTTTTTCTACACCCTACTGTATGTGCATAAACCATGCAATTCCACACCTCAGTGGGTATGTGTAATCTTAAATATTTGTTGGGACATATGTCCTATTGTTCTATAAATATTTGCATTCACATTGATGCATGTGCACTGTTCAAACACCACAATCATGGTGACCTGTTGCTACCAAACATCCCTGCATGCTGTTGGAATATCCACTGTCGTTCAATATATGTTATGCTTGCTGTTCAACTGTTGGAACCTTGGTGTGTTGGGTTAATGGGAATATTACTGCATGCTGTTACAACTAACTGTTATTTATGTTGTAATTAAACGCACCTAATCACAGAACGTATGGGAAGGCCGGTCCCAGCGGAACCACCTGTCCCTCCTCAGCTGGCGAGTGCACCTGGCACCAGCAGATCCGGTGTCCAGCCCGGGCTCCCCTCCTCCATTGGTCCTGTGTCACCTTCGGGTGGAAGCGCTGCAGGGGATGGGGCTCGTCCCCTCCTATGCAAGTGTGGGCGGAGAAGGGCCACCTGTCACCCTTCGAAGGGTCCGGGCTGTGGTGCGTAGGGAGATCCAGCGTTCAGTCACTGATCCCCTATGCCAGCTCAAGGCAAGAGTGGCACATCTCACGGGTGAGCCTGCCCATCCTACGCAGCCCCCAGCACAGCCACCTTCGGTGCTGTGAAGGTGCAGTGGTGACTGCCCATGGGTGGGATCTGAGTTCCACTTTTACCATCTGTGGGCTCATGGGCTTGCGATTTCCAAACATTCGTCCCCGTCAATTGTGTTCACCCACCCCATGTGTCATACACTGCCCCTGTATGCATCTTGTCTGTTTAACTCCTCAACCTACCTCCCTGAACATACCTACTTCCTCTACCTCACTTTCCACTCTCACCTGAAAAAAAAAGGGCAATCTGTGCCCACAAAAAAATTATGCCCCATACATAGCTGCCCATTTCGCACACATGTCCACTGGACATGTAAACTGATAATTATAATTGGCAGTACAACATACTTTGTTGTCCTCACCCCTCTCCCAAGAGTGGAAGGTTTCAAATTTCACCCCAAATTTATTGCATATGCACAGCTGTTGCTGGTAAAGAAAAGGGCAGCTATGGACCTTCCCTACACCCGTCCTGCACATCCCAAGCTTGTTTACCTACTGTCTGTCCCTCTTTGTGCTCCCTTTTTCACCACTTTCCTATCTCCCGCATTTTCTTTTCTTTCAAAGAAATTATCGCAAGTGTTAGCGGGAGTAAGCACTTTTAAGCAGTAGTAAGTGGGTTTAAGCGAGTGTGCGCGTGTGTGCACTTAGCTAAGTATTGCTAAGCATCACGCAAACCCGTGCAAACCTGCTTACAACTGCTTAAAAGTGCCTTAGTCACTCTATGTCAGGGCCCTTGTTCTGCTCAGCAGCAAAAGAAAAAACCTTTGCCAGTCTCGAACCCCAGACCATTGACACAATAGACTGCATGAATTACCACTAAGCCACAACAGAAACACAAATAACTTGGTGCTGAAATAAATATATCATGCATTACAATGAGGGAATGTAAATGGAAATTAGGAATGGCATAACACAAATCCTGTTCTGTGGGTCTTTACCAGCAGTTGTGGAATTGTATGACATGACTGTGAAATGAGAAGCAGCCATCCTAGCAGGGAATAATGTTACAGTAGCACCTTACAAACACCACACATTATCATACCAGGATAAACACTGGCAAAGTCGAATAGGGCAGAGGCCAGACTCCCCAACTGTGACTGCTTTACAGGGATGTCCCTGATTTGTAAACAAATGTTAGCTGTGCCCCACTGAATCACTCTGAAAAGTACTAACTTTAGGCAGAGAAGTGTGGAATCACACGTAATGAATAATGTCAATAGGTGAGAGTAGACACTGCTTGAACATCAGAAAAGGTATAGTTATACATATGCTCTGATTCCCAAGAAAGTCTCAACTGCAATATGTCTGTAATATATTGCAGGTGTATCTCACTTATATGTACCTTTCACTGAGGCCGTTAAAATATATACCTGAGAGTATCTGAGGCCTGGCAGAGGCAGAAACACACAGGCATATCAGCATTCCTGCTGTTACACACTCTGCAAATAGCTTTGGAAGGAGTTCCACAAGCATGCCCTTATGTAGGAGTACAACACAGAAATATCACAGGATGTAGCCATGTACTGCTAACAACCATCTGTGACAATGCCATTGTTCCAGTGCTGAAAAGACTGGTGTGGTGCACAGACAAAGTATAATAGGCTAACCTCTAGCTACCATCTGGATATGTCCACAGGTGGGAGCTACGCAGACAGACTACTTGCCTTGATAGACTAACAGGTACACAGCAATCCTGTATATTCAGCAAGATAAACCTCACATGATAATAAAAATGCTCTTTGCAGTTCTGCACCCCTACCCAAAGGTACAACACACCAGTGTGTTCAGGCAAAAACAAGGGTGTAGGTAGGCATACTCAGTACTGAAATATGTCCAGTTGTCTTGAGCAGCCTGTGCTAATGTCAACACAAACAAACCACAAACTGTTCAGAAGCGAGTAACGTAATAATTACAGTATAGCAGTTCACAAACACTGCATGTGCCACAGGAATACAGTACAATAACCACATTTGTATGGCAGTTGATTGTCTAATTCAGAAAGAAAGTGCATACTCCCATGTATCCTGTGTTAGCATTTGGAGGGGTGAGTACATGTCTACACTGAGAAGTGTGTACTGGAAGCAGCAACATTCAGGTTTGAGTACAACATACATATCACTGGCTACAACCCTAGCTTCAGATAAGAGACATATACCAACCTTCTGACTGACACAACGGTGTCCAGAGCAAACAAGCATGGGCCCCACCTTGGTAAGCTGAAAGAGCTATGCCTACCTAACCTAGCATTTTATAGCAGTGGGCTGCAATCACAGTGAGTACTGCAATCACCACACAGCAGGCTGCATGCAATTACTGAATGGTGGGCAGCAATTGGTGCAGAGGCTGTCACATGCACATGTGCAGATACCTACAAAAGCAGGCTGTACCTGCTGTCCACACATGCAATAATATCATTGCAGGTACAGGGAGATAGAGAGCGAGAGTGATAGAGAGACATTGCCACAGACAGAGTCACAGACAACAGACAGAAACTGAAGCAGAGGGAGAAACCCAAAACAAACAACCAAAAAAAAAACCCAACAAAACTGTAACAACAGACGGAGCAGGGAAATACAAAAGTAAGGTATGTAACTCATATGTATGTGCTTGCATGTAGTAGATGTTCCTGGAGAGTATTCTACACACTGCAAATCATCCATGTGTGGCAGCAGTATATATCTATCTGTATCTGCACATGTGCATAGGGCAAGGGACATATTGCAACTGTTAGTGAAGGGTGGACAGATATCTGTCGTTGAAGGCTGTTATGTGCATATATCTATGTAGGTTGTAGTGTGTGGCATAGAAAACACATGCAGTGCTGATATATGTCATGTAGTGGTTAAACACTGTGGAACTGATTTGTCAGATCTGCTGTGTTACAGCCAGTGAGGCCTGCTAAAGCTACATGCGCTGAGGACACCAAAATGCATTCTGCACAACACTGTGCAATATAATCACATAACTGTACATCCCACAACTGTCACATGAGTGATATCCCCATCATGAAAGGTGGACTGCTCATGTGCCTTTATGTACATCTATGTGTACAGCAATGGATGTGTACATGTATGTGTATAGATATGTATATATATATATATATATATATATATATATATATATATATATAGATAGATAGATACATATATACATATATATATATATATATATATATATATATATATATATATATATATATATATATTTATATATATATATATATATATATATAGAGAGAGAGAGAGACATGGGGTCATATGTACTGCAACAGGTGTGTGGTGACCAAGGCATGGACTGTAGACAAGTGTTGATACTGCAGTGCCATTCCACCTTTCCAAAACACTGTACACATTAACTACCACGTAGGTAGAGATCTACCTAACACTGAGGGTGTGATAAGGCAACATGGGACACAGGTGGACAGTAGACTCCTCTTTGATAAAGACAGTGCCACACTAGACCTGTAATCTGCCTGTGTGGTATGTGTCATGACAACAGGTGTGTCATCTAGGGAAATATAGGTCAGTGTTCCCCTCTACTCATCACAATGCCCTGTGTGGTATGTACCTCACATGACAACTACAGCAGGTGGAAAGGCCACAGACATTCCTCACAAAGGGTAATACTGGCCACAAACAGATGCCCTATGCAGACTGACTCACAAAACCACATCTAGACTGTATTGCATACCGGCCACACAGGTGACCTCTGCCGGACATACAGAGGTATGTCAGACCCATAGCTGGGTGACAACCACCATGGCAACATATTAAAATCCCACCGGGATACATGCTCCAGGGCCCTAAACCTCGCCAGCTCACTAAACATCACATGCTGGAGGGATCGGTTCCTATCTCAGAGATATGCCATACACTGGAATAGACCACCTAGCAATAGCAAACAAGGCTCCTCATTAGCAGTTTTCATAAATACCCCTGATGATTGTTTGGGAGATTGGTAATAAACCCCAGGAATCCCCTCTGTGGTTCTGGTTGACAGGGGCAAGTGAAATCAAAGTACATGTGTGTCGAAGGGCAGGGTAGCATATGGCTAGGCTGTTGTAGGCCCTAGGGCCAATAGCATATTACCTACCTATGACACTATGCACTCACACATGCACTCAATGCAATACCTGCTATGTGAGGTTGAATAAGTGTAACGTTGAATGTGTGCAAGGTCTGTAAAGGTGTGAAGTTGTATCTGACATGGTAGTGTCTATCCTAGCTGTGAGGCCAGCAAAAGATGTGTATTGTACTGTTAGGCAGACATAGTAGTGTGGCATACGATGTGAATTAGTTCCTTGTTGATGACCGTGGTGTCTCATTGTAGGCTAAAGCAATACATGTATGCTTACTGAGTGGTACTGCTGTTGAATCCAACTCCCATATGAACTGTAGTACAACCTGAAGCTGTAGGCCTAAACAGCACATTGCTTGGAAACACTGTCTTGTGTGTTTTGTGTAGTCTGCACAGAGGACATAACTCAGGCATAAGGGTTTGTAAGTAGTGGCACACAGTACTGTATGGTACACAGGTAAAGCTCATCTGTGTTGGCATACAGTGGTGTGTTGTATGTTTGTCTGATGTGTGTGTAATTATGCCTGTACCATGGCCGCAATTGTATGTGTGTTACAGGGTATACATGTGTATCTAGCAACATATATACTCTGTTACTGCAGTATGCCACCTATAGTAACAACTGTGCACATATGTTAGGCAGGGCTATGGCATCAACGACTAAGGTGGTTGAATGGTACTACTGTAACTGTACTTTACATTCATTGCAATGGATGACATCTCTGTTCGTGCATTGGCGTGATATATACCCCTGTGGCGAGGTTGTGCATTGTGTAACAAGCAGTGTGCTGGGTACTGTTGTATAGTGGTTTGATATATAGAGTTGTGGCCTGAGAACCAATAAGTGGTATTGAACGTGTGTATCCTCTGACAGACAAATAGATGGTATATATGTCAGTAAAGTGATATCTGTGGTTAAAGGTGTACAGTGTGCTACAGGACTCACACACACATATTGTTCATATCTCTTTCAGCCAGATGGTCCACCAACGTAACCCGTCTTACACAGCAGTGGAGGAAGAGGAGATTCAGCAAAGCCTGGTGCAGCACTACACAATGCTGTTTTCCAGAAGTAGCCAGCACCAGCAGGAGCAGACTGCACTGTGGCAGGATCTTGTTCGTCGGGTAAATTACATAGGCATGCATAACTGGACATATGAGCAGGTATGCCATCACTGCAGTGATTTAATTAGACATGTCTGGCAGCGTGCATCTGATATCCAAAGACAGCTTGCCACAGGTGGTGGGGTGGCCATTCATCCCCCCATCACCAGAGTGGAGGAGGTGCTCCTAAGCATGGTGGCTCCTGGACAACAGCAGCAACTCCCACTGGCATGTGTTGTCATGGAGGCTGGAACCACCCAGCATGTTCACATGGAGCGAGCAGGTAACATGCCCTATCTGTAGACTACAGTTAAATGTATTGTTAGATTATGTCTACGTGAGATGTGCACTGTGTGTTTAGCAGTTGTGCTGCCTAGTGTTGTGCAATACTGATATTTGGAATATTATCTGTACACCTGTGACTGTTGACTGTTGTGCTACTGTAGTTTAGCATACCCACAGTAGCAATGCCACAGTTGTGGCCACTGACAAACTCTCTCATATTCTCGTAGGTCCCTCTGGTGTGACAGCAGGGCAGACGATCCATGCTGGTGAGTGTGGTATAACTGCAATGTTGGTAATGAAATGTGCATGTCATAGGTGAGGTGTAGGCCAGGTACACATAACACACCTACGCATAATGCATGCCATGCATGTTTGCTGTAAGACGTTGCACAGCTCAGTAATGTCAGTAGCTGCCTCAATGACATGCAAAACACAGGGCATCAGACACAGTTGTGGCAACACCGTACTGCACATTGGATAGGCATAGTTGCTACAGCTGTACACAACATAACACGTTTATCATACGCAGTACACAAAAATATGCTACATATGGCGTTACCACACACCTGCTCTAAGGTCACATTTCAGTATCCCACATGTCATCCACACACACACATGATGTACCTCAGGGGTAGAGGCCTATCATGGGGCTGTGCAACACTCTTCAACACATAACACAGTAATGTTAGGAAATGCTGCCTATTGGGCACCTCACACACCCATGTACAATGTGGCTGTGTAATTGTGAACATAGCCACGGCACTGCAGTTCAGGTACAGCATGCTAGGCAGTGGTCTGTCACACATTAATAGCTGTGAGTGACCGCAAGATGCATGATGATGATGGCACATGGTACTACACCCCATCCAGTTACAGTGACCACAGTACTACACATAGCAGTCATTGCTTTGCACCTCAATGTTGTGTGTGTACAAACATATGCATCTATACACAATATGCATAGCATGTTGTGTGTGTGCTTACATATGCCAGTATATGCAATATGCACAGCAGTCGCCATCTGTACAAAGTGTCACATATATGTCCTGGAATGTTATTGGGTGTATAGGTCACATGACACACATTGGGTATGTGTGGTATTTAATGTCGCAGTTGTGTAGCATGCCATGCCATGGCTGGCACTGACATATCTGCAATATGTCCCACACTCACCATAACCACTGTACAATGGCCATGTCGAACATTAGGATTCCTTCACGTATACATGCACCACTTATCCTGTGTGTGTACATAGCATGCATATGCTACACCTGTGCCCACTATTATCTACTATGGACACAGACACTGTAATCAGACATGGCAATCTATGCGTCACACAGATAACACATGCAGCCATGGTATGTATACCTGTGAGTGATGGTGCAGGACATTGCAGAGCTGATAATACTTGCACAGCAATGTTGTGTCCATGTACACACTGTGTTCCAGGGCATAGCCAATCACAGAACAACTACACACATGCATCAAAGCCATGTATACTGTCATTAAATAGGGCCATCTACACTTGCACTGCATGATCTTGAGCAACACATATTCTGCATACTGACACATGTGAGGTGACTGTTTGCCTTGTAATACTGTCACCCACCTTCACCCACTATTGAGTATGTGTTGGATTGCTGGTGCGTGTGTGTGTGTCTATGTGCTGCAGTGAGGAGTGTATTTGTGTGCATGTGTGCATGTGTTCATGTGTTCATGTATGCATGTGTTCATTCATGTGTGCATGTGTTCATGTGTGCATGTGAACATGTGTTCATATGTGCATGTGTGCATGTGTTCATGTGTGCATGTGTGCATGTGTGCATGTGTGCTAACATCATGTACAGATTGTAAAGTGTGTTTCCTGTCTTCCTCCCACAGGTGCTGAGTTTGGGGTGGCTGAAAGCAGCAGGGACCCTGAAGTCACTGCCACAAATAGTGGAGATGATGAGACATATATTCTGGCACAGGAAGGTTTGACAGGGTCTGTCGTTGGTCTTCCAATCGACAGTACACAGCGTTCAACCCCATCTATGCGCACACTCATACTGCCAATACAGCCCTCATCACCAATGGCCTTAGCTGAAGGACAGCATACAGTTGGCATTGACCAGGAGAGTGTGGTACCCATGGCACATGCATCCCCTCACAGCAGCCATAGCTGGATTCCTGGAAGGGTACCACATAGGCGGATGTCCAGGGGTTCTCGGGGGAGCGCTGGTCGTATTGTCCCTGGCAGACGTGCCCTCACAGGTTTTACAACCTCCAGTATGTTCCACGCTGTAATGCAGGCACAGGCACATATGGAACGGTACACCAGACAGGGACTAAGGGCACTGAGGGCCCATTACACCACTATCAATGACAGCATCTGTGACCTTGCCGGTGCCATCTGGAATTACACCGAGGTCATTGGTAGACATTGGGGGGAGACATTAGATGCCCTTCGCAATGTGTCTTCCACGAGCCAGGACTGTGCGGGATGGTTGAGACATTGACGCGGACACATGCCAGCAACAGCAACAGCTGGCAGTCGTCGCAGATGGCCCACACAACACAGCCACTCCCGTAGTGGCAGTACCAGCCCCAGCAATGCTGTGTCTGGCCTGTCGATTGACCGTCCTAGTAGACCATGTGCACGTGGCTCTGGCCAGTCCCAGCAGGGATATGGGTCCAGTCGTCATACCTCTGCCTCTGATGATAGTACTCAGTCAGGGTTGGTACCCGATACTGTCAGTAGCACCCCTGCCAGGCACAGTTACCGTGTCCATGGCCAGAGACAGTGATCTGTACAGCCTAGCAGGTACAGTCTGTGGCTGTCCCACAACCTCCCGTATATGGCAGCCACATGGTGGAGCTGTGTGCATGCAGAAACACACGCATTAACCAAACAACTAGGGCTCACACATACACACACACATTACATCAACATTGGCCCATGCTGTACTGTTGTCCCTCCACACACACACACACACACACACACACACACACACACACACACACACACGTCGATTGGATGGGTCAATGTCGGGCTCTGGCAAACCAACAACACACCCTGTGCATATGATGACACCTGTGCCACCTCCTGTCATCTGTAACATTGATGCAGGAACAAACTAACATTGTGCTGATGCACAGGGTGACATTATAGCAGTGTAGCAATATTAGCAAGTTGTCAACAGGAAAGTGTAATGATATCCTTGTAGGTATATCAGAGCAGGCATTATGCATCAAAGCTCTGATTGTCAATGTAGCATTGTTTACACCAGTGTTAGGTCTGAGCATGTATTGTCCACCCATGTGCCACTTGGCTGAAGTGTAAAGTGTTGCCAGCATGTGTTAGTGAGTGGACAGTAAGTGTGTGATGTGTACAGTACAGATTAGCAGGTGTACATCTGTAAACATGGTGGGTGTGCACTGTCTGCATGTACGTGCATAGTGGCCACATGGGATGTGTGACATACCCTGTTGTACACATTATTAACATCTCATAGATCTTTCAATGGCCAGTATGCATTCTACTACAGATATGTACTAACATGGGTACACATGTGTGTATGATGTGGGTTGACACTATGTTGTGGGTGATACTGTTAATATCTGTCAATGATCTGCAGTCTGGCAGTATACACAACTTCAACAGCATGACTATACCCAATCATTAGATGATGTCCTGACAAATGACACACAGTTGTAGGGAACTCAGTAACAGTTGGATCCTTCCGGTACTATACTATAACAGTAACCAGTGGTATTCACCACCACCCATTCCTGGAACCACACCTGTTTGGCATATAGCCCTCTTAGGTACATGCAAACACACTAGGGATATGTCCATCCACATCTGGAAATGCATGCATTGGCCTACAATGCATTCCATGGATGGGATGCATATCCTACACAAGGGTATCATACAGTCAGATACCTGTTGTCCGATACATGCTGTATAGCAGTAAGCCAACTATGGCATAGTCATCCATGTTTACTATACATACTACCCCAACAGTACCACATAGGTGGTAGCCTTCAACATGTATGTTGGGTACCATTGTGTACATACAGCCACTTGTTATGTCAATCTGTCCCTTGGTATCCACATATCCATAGGTATTGTGGAGTCCCTTAGTGTATCACATAAGACATTAGGGGCCTACATGCATATCTACAAGGCTGTTGTACACCTATAATGATGGTCGATTATTGCCAGTCGTTGTTGTGTACGAACATGTCTGACATATACCCCAGGCATATACCCTCACTCACACTACTCTGTAGTAACTGTCATGGGTGTGTGTGTGGCACAGATGACCTTGGCCACAGATCACTACAGTGGCTGACCTTGACACATACATACATATGTGACCTATGATCTGAGAAGCAGCGGCACAGTCTGTCAAAGGTAACAAATGTATTCATGTAGTATGCAGGCTTCACACCTATGTACTGATTGAGGTCACATGTACACATATTTATTTGCCATGCAGATACCTGATGTGTGCAATGGACATACTGTTTTAACCATGATATGTCATACCATAGTAAAAGCAAAACCCACACTGCATTGACCAACTGTGTCTCATACACACACACTCAGCAATTGCAGGATTCAAACCCTTACCGAACTATGTTATGATACTAGTGAGATGCGCATTAACACGGTGCGCTATATGCTTTACTAGGTGGCTTCTCTTCTACTGCTATATTTATAGGATGCTGACATCATCAGACTTTCCAAAGAGGAATGTACCTCTTTTAATGTGTTTTCCCAGTCTCCAAAAAGGGCACTCCTCTCAAAGAAAATCACACACATACACCCCCCATCACACACTGTCAGCGTTTGTAGGATTCAAACCCCTACCTAACGATGTTATGATACTAGAGAGATACGCATTTACATGGCACGCTATATGCTTTACTGGGTGGCTTCTTTTTTCCTGCTGTATTTGCAGGATGCTGACATCATCAGACTGGACATGATAATGTGTGTACACTTTGTTTTATGCAATTCCAGGAATGAGCCATGTGGGTCGGCAGGTGTCAACAGCTTGAACAGGACCCCATAATTCTTACCTTGTGTGATCTATCTGTGGACACATTGACATTCCTTCATATGTCAACACATATTTATGCACACATTGTTGGTTTTGTGGATACAACATGTGTCTGGGATATTGATAAAGGGATATTCAAAGTCTATGTGGGACATGTGTAGCTCTGTTCAGTGATGTCTGTCCTGGGTGGCTGCCTTGCAAACAGTCTAGCATGTTTGGGAACCATGATCTGCACATGAACATACCACAGTTGGTAGGGTTGTGTGTTTGTCAGCTTCCAATAGCTCTGTTTATGACTTCAACCATGATGGACTCCATAGCCTTGCAGATCAGACTTCATAGGCTTACTGGACTATACTTCCCATGGTGTGTTGTGCACCAACACTTGTGGGGAGTGCCATATATTGCTGTAACACATTCAATGGTTCCAGATCCTGTGGACAGGGTGAGGCTCAACTGACTGTTCAGGTGCAGGGTCTGTTTGTTCTGTAGTTCATGCATGACATATACTAGGAAACAATGTAATCCAATTGCTGCCATGCTTTTGGCTTTGGAGGGAGCTGTTCAGCCATTCTACATGTGATATCTCCTGGTATGATGATAGGGACTATTGTCAGTGGGAGGTGAGTATGTATATATGGGCCTGTCTGACAGGATGTCAGCATTGTCAGTCCGGTACAGTTGGCCCTGACTCAGGACATATATGAGTGTACATTGCTATTTATGACATAGCTGAAGGAAGTATCATGATTCAGTCTGCACTCCTTCTCAGCTACTCTTTACAAAACACCAACAAACCTGAGCACTAATCCCTGTTATACTCTTTTACACACTTAACACCCTACTGATACCTTGTGATCAGGCTACGGAGTATGTCATCATAATATCCTGGCATGTACAGGGGTCAGTTTCGTGTGTACTCTCCAGTCCAGCTGGTGAATATTGTGATTTTGACACAATGTCACATCTGCCTCATGTACACAGACAACCCTCTTCTCCTCCCAACAAACTCAGATATATGTGAGAGATGCACCTATATAGACATACAGAAGGCTGAGCTCTCTCGACCCATGACTGGCACAGTCTATTAGGTGGTGAAGGTAACCACACACACCACACATCAGTCTCACATAAACCTATAGCGGCAGCAATCAAATCACATTATCACACATAAACATACTCGGAGGCTCTAAATAAACTCTACCTAAGCAGCAGAGACCTTCAAAGCAGACACACAAACAACTGCTACCCCACTACAATACCCACATATCACATAGTTCACAATGTCAGTGTGCCACACAGTCACTGCCCTTTGGGCTAAACAACACACCTAATACACTTGTAATAGGTGACACTTATTGTCAGACACACTGACGTCCCACTCACCAGTCCAAACAAGGGAATAGTCACTTTGAACTGTCTGTTGCGTGCCAGTATCCACCACATAACACATGCACTCAGGTCACTCCAAAGCAAGTACAGGACTGCAGGACTGACTTCATCATTGTCCATGCTGGTGCATAAAACCTCAGACGTTCCTCCCTGGACCACATGACATGATACATAGAGGAACTCTCTGATCATGGAGCCCAGGCCAGTATGACCCTGACCTTGTCTAGCATCTTACACTCACCAAGTATGATGTCACAGTATACAGACAAATTTATCACGTTTAACAGTTGGCTAACATATTGGTGTCATTCAAATGGGATCCAGTGTTTGTCAGCCTGGGGTGACATGCTTGACATGCCACGTAGCTTCGCTATGGACAGCTTGCACCTGTCAGCCTTGGACTTTCGAATACTGGTTAAGGCTCTTGCTACCACCATAGTGCTTTTTTTAAGCAGGGCTCAAAAGACAAACCCACCTCCATAGACATTACAGAGTAAATGAAACTAAGAGTAATGCTGCTCAACACCAGATGCATTACCCTCGCATTGCGCCCACTCAGGACTCTCCTCAGTATGGAGAATAGCGATATCTGTGCACTAACAGACACCTGGTTCAGGCTCACAAATGCACACATGCACTACCAGGTTATGTTTCATGCCATGGTTTCTGACCACAAGACTTGGAACGGACAACACAAATATGGGGAGTATCCATATACATCACAGATACACACACCCCGGGTTAGTAGCACTGCACGAAGCATCACAGACCATACATATGCAACTAACATTGTGCAAAACTGCCTTTCAGTTTGTTGCCTGCTACAGACCACCCTCCCAAACTCAGGAACCACACTCAGCTTTCCTGGAAACAATGGAGAATATGAAGGTCTCTACAAACACCATTATATTGGGTGACTTCAAATACCCAAACATTGACTGGGGATACTACTCAAGCACCAACACCCTCTCCCAACAGTCGCTGCAATTTGTAAACTCATATGCTATGGCACAATCGATCACCACACCCACAAGAGGGGAAAACATATTGGACCTGATCATCACCAACATGGGGACTCTATGTTCCACACCAGCAATATACCCCTCATTGGTAATGTCAGAACATACATTTATTTCACTGGATATCCATATCCCGTCCCCACACCCATCCTGGGTAATCTTGATGAACTTCTCATAAGCCAACGTCTCACTTCACCAAAGCAAGGTGGTATCCTTCAGAGACCCTGGGACAGTGGTAAATATGGCTCAGACTGATGAATCCTTTACATACACATTCTATGGACACCTAGTGGACTGCATGGATTGTGCTATCCCAAATAACAACAGGACTCACTCCTCCAATGGCAGGGGACCTGTCTGGTAGACCCCAGCCATTATTAAGCTATACAATGACAGGAGGAAGCTACTACATGGTAGAGCACAATCCCAGACAGGGAAGGCATCTGTGATCTGTACTAGCAGACAGCTACGATCACTCATGAATTTATCTAAGGGCCACTTCTAACGGAC
The DNA here is from genome assembly GCF_019279795.1 of Protopterus annectens. Taxonomy (NCBI): domain Eukaryota; kingdom Metazoa; phylum Chordata; order Ceratodontiformes; family Protopteridae; genus Protopterus; species Protopterus annectens. The sequence continues at coordinate 1,003,008,117 of NC_056729.1, forward strand.
AATTGCACCAGACATGTAGGACAATCACAAGGCCTTCTTCAGTTATGTCAGGTACCTGGGTGGACACTTACTGATATGCTGTTACTGCATACTGACTAAACATACCCTGAACCCACTGACATTGCCAACATCCTGGCAAACAGGTTCAGTGCAGATGTCCCCCCCTTCCCCCCTAAGGAGCAACTATCCATCCCAACAGAGTGTAACCTCCCTGACATCACAAATTAACAGGTGTGTGCTGTCCTCCCCAAAGGGGACAACACAGCATCAATGGGACCAGACGGTGTCCCAGCCTGCATCTTACACGAGCTTCATGACAGACATAACCCTCACATTACGTCACTGTTCAATATCGGAGTTACTACAGGATATGTACCCAAGGAATGGCATACAGCAACAGTAGTCCTGCTCCACAGAGTTGGTGCCACAACAGACCACAGACAATATCACCCTATAAACCTAACTAGCCTGTTCTGCAAAGCTATGGAGCGTATTGTCATGGGACTCATACACATAGACATCGGGAACTTACAGACACTGTATCCTACACATTTCAGCGTTGTTGTGGGCAGATCTTGCCTCTTGAACCTGTTTGTATTCTTTAAATGGTTACCAGGTCCATCGACGTAGGGACAGTTGTCCACACAGCTTATTTGGACCTTGCAAAGCCCTTCAGCACAATACCCCACTCGGCCATTATGCATAGGCTCACCAGCGTCGATATGGACACATATCTCACACGATGGATTGCTACCTGGATCAGGGATAGCACCCACATGGTCAGAATTGCAGGTACCATGTCTGACTATACACCAGTTACATGTGGCATCCCACAAGGCTCAGTCCTGGGACCTCTCTTGTTCAGTATATATTTGTCTGAAGTACAGGCTAACACAGGAGGAATATGGCTGACCATGTTCGCAGATGACTGCAAACTGGGTGCCATAATCAACTCTCCAGCTGGCACATGCATACTCAAACAGGGTCTCACAGAGATGGATGACTGGTGCCTGAGGCATGGCCTACAGCTTAATGCCATTAGTTGCATAGTCATCCCCTTTGGGAATAACAACATGCCCACACATTACCACATAGGTAGTAATCCATTACATACGGTAGGAGTTGTTAGGTGTTTGGGGACACGACTTGTTCGCACTCTCGCCTTTGACAATCACATTGCCAAAGTGGTTGAACAGACCTTCTATATAGCCCACCTTATCCCATATGGTTTCACATCTAGATCGAGTGAGGTCATTGTGCCCCTATACTCATCACAACCATGCCTGGTTACAATGCCACATTTAGGATGTACTTTACCCGACACCTGCAGCAACTGTAATGGCCACAAAAGTTCCTCACCAGGCAGATCTAGGGACTTACATGGATGCCCTGCACAGTTCGAATACAGTAACTCCAGCTCTGCTCAGTCGCTTACCGCCTACTCGGATATGATGTGTGCCTGTTATTTACGTAAATACCCAACCCTTAATTACTGGACATGCTCCACTTCAGGATATCCAACTCCCTTGGAGCTACACACTCCAGGGGCATATACCTCAGCACAGATGTTAATAGGACATGCTGGAGGGACAGATTCTTATCCCAGAGGCTCCACTCACTCCGGATTGTAATCCCGGTTTCGCATAGGCAGAGCCACCCACTGACCACCTACAGGAGACATCTTGACAACTGGATGGGTGATTGTATGTTTACCCCTGGGATATCTTCTGGGTCCCTGCTAGACAGAGGCACACTAGCCTAAATGTACATGGGCTATCTTGTGTGACCTACTATTCACAGGCACAGTGTAGTAATCTGACAGGGTTGCGAAATCCAAACACACTTTGGCTAGGCTTGTACATGCCCTAGGGCAGATAGCCTAGTATCGACCTCTGAACCTATGATAATGTTCGGGATGCACAATGTTTATTGCTGATACTGTTTGCAGGTTTTTATCTTCTTTGCTTTCCCAGTTTTTATGAACAACTTAGGTATCTGCAGAACATATTTGATTATGACAGGGTTCCACTATATTATATATGTGTCTGTTGTCATATAACTGTGTGCACAGGGTGGATTGCAGGATAGTGAGAGGTTCCTGGGTCAGCACATGCAACTGCCAGATATGTGTGGCCCACTGCTGTACTCAGACATGGCCTAAGTGTGTGAGCATGCCCAGTTCAGGCTTTCCGTGTTTTGTTGCCTGACATTTGTCTCATTTATTCAAGTGTGTGAGCATGCCCAGTGTGACCTTTCAGTATGTTGCTATCTGAGGTCCACTGCATTTGTTGATGTGTATGAACATGACCAATATTAACATTTATACTGTGTGTGTTGGAAGTCAGCTTCTAGTCTTGCTGCAGGACACACCTTTGTGTCATAACTCGACAGAGATTATGCTGTGCCTGCAGGGTTTCCATGAGATACTTTGCATAGACTTATCAACATTTCTTCATACAGACTGACCACTGCAATACTGTCATGGTTTAGTGGTTCAGTACTATAACTATAGTGCACAGTATCCTGGGTTCACCCATCACTGCTTTATATTTTCATACTGAGCAGGCCAGACTGCTTAAGGGCTAGTAGAGCAAATATGAGCATGTTGGCTTTTGTTCACCTATGCCCTACTTAGACCAGGCGTGTCCGCTATTGCTCAATATTCACCAACATTGCTGGACGTTGCCCAATATTACTCAACATTGACCACAGTTGTACTAGTTGGTGTGTGCGATTTTGTTTGCATATACTACAGGGTGGTAAATGCTGTTTAGCACTGCTTTATATTGCTTAACACATGGCAATCATGCCTAAGGTGGTGCTGCAGGACTGCCTATGTTGGATGCACATGCTACACTCCCTATACATGTTTGAAAGCAGGTAGTGTCAACTTAGGCATCCCTTTTACTATATGTGCGAGTCAGAGAAAGGTATAATTTCCAGAGTTCTTACTGAGCCAGTGTATGTGCTATGCGTTGCCTCTTTGCCAAGGCCAAAGCATACTGGGCACGCCTCCTTCTGCCTACTGGGGCAGGCTCAGGTTGTTCCTCCTCTGAGTCATGCTCTGCCTGTGATGGCCTTGGCAATGGTGGGGGGCTGTTTGGCCAAGGCCTATGCTGGTCCTGCTGCAGCTGTTTTCACAGGATCATATTATGTAGCATAGCACATACCATGACAATTTGGGTACATGTAGTTGGTGAGTACTGCAAGGCTCCACCAGATGTGTCCAGGCACTGGAACTGTGACTTGAGCAGCCCAAACACATGCTCTATTACATTTCGTGTTTGTGCGTGTGCCTTATTATGGTGTTCCTGTTCAGGTGTGTGTGTGTTTCTGATGGGTGTTATCAGCCACGGCTCCAGTGCATAGCCAGCATCCCCCACTAGGTGACCATGTGGGATGTCCCCACTGGCAAATGTCTGGTACAGCTACGTCAGATAACAGATATGGGAATCATGATAGCTTCCAGGGCAGCCAGCACACAAATTCAGTTATTATGCCCTGGGTATCACACATGACCTGGCAGTTGATGGAGGGGAAGCCCTTGCGGTTGATGTAGACCCTACCCTGCTCACCGGCTGGTGTTTTGATGCGTATGTGCATGCAGTCTATTGCACCCACTACCTCAGGGTATTCCGCTATTTGCTGGAAGAGATGCATATTGCTGGCCAATACCTCACGGGAATTGGGGAAATATACATGATCACCGACATGTGCTGACATGGCATCCAGGAACTGGTGCAGTACCCTGGATGCTGATGCCTGTGATATCCCCATCATATCACCAGTTGGTATCTGGAAGGTACCTGTTGCTAATATTCTTAGGCCAACACATACCTTGGTTTCCACTGGGATGGGTTCCCCTCTGTTGGTTCTGTGTGTGAGGCGTGGCCTGCACAGCTCAACAATTTGCTGCAATAGGTCTCTGTCCAATCTATAGCGCTCCACTATCTCCAGCTCATGTAGCCTCTGGTAGGTTACCCTGGGCCTGTACACTCTTCTCCGTCTCCTCACTGTGGGTTGTCCAGCAGCATTCGCATTGTCACCACCCTCAACATGTTGCATATGTCGCCTTATAACAGCAAAGGCAGCCCCTAACATTTCTTTGTCTCAGTGAAGCTTTTTCAGTTTTCACTTCTATTAGCTTACTGCGGTGTTGCAGTGTCTCTTGTGAGAAACATAATGGACTGTTGTTTGCAGAGTTTTAAGTGCTGGGCTGGGCTGTGCTAGTGTACTGCCTGTGTAATTGCCTGATTCTGATTGTTTTCACCTGATAACTCTGCTAGTACTCCCTGGTAGCTTCCTACTATTTTTGTGCTTCCTTTTTCCTTTCTGTTTCCTCGGGGGCAGCGCCGTGCACACAAGCACAAACATGCCCACAGCAGCTTACACATGCGCACACATGCTTACATGGACTTAAACTTGCTTATTCTTCTTAAAATGCATGCACAACAGCGCAAACGTGCTTACAACTCTTTAAACAGCCTTATACATGCTTACTTCAGCTTAAACACGTGCACTCATGCTTACACGCATGCACACTGTCTTACTCGGGTTTACAGGCGCGCACACGCTCGCATACCCACTCAGCGAAAAACTTTAGTGTTATCCATGGCATACACCTTCAATTTCTTGCCTTTACCTAGCCTACCTGTTGACACACCTCTTTCAATGATGTGTAACTGACAGCTGACACATGCCACTCTGCTCCAATGAGCTTGCCTTCTTTCATACATACCCCACCTACCTTCTACTCTGTTATTCCCCTTATCATACTCCTACACCCCACTGACTGTTCTCATTTGCTATGTAAACTTGCGATTCACTATCCTAACCCTCCTTTGCATAGGATTGCCTACTAATGCTTGGTTACATCTCTTAGACTGAGCTTCCCCCCTTAGCAACCTCTACTTGATGGCCATGTTGTCTTCAGCCTGCCATTCACTTGCATTGTAAATTCATATTAGCCATAAAATCCACATTTGTGGATCTTAATTATTGATTTTCTGCTTTTTAGGGCACAGAGCGTTTGCGCGGCGCTGCTCTATGCTTAAACCCTGGAGATCGGGATGAAAAAAAAAAAGTTATTTTATTTCTATTTTGCATCACTTAACATTGTCAATGGTCATATTTTTGGCCATTGGCATGCTTCCTCCTGTAAATGCATCCTTTTTTGGAGCTGTCACGGCTCCATTTTGCTATTTGCAGAACCGTACTCAGTTGTCAACTGAGTACATTTCTGCAAATAACACTACTCCTACTCGGACAGGTTCGGGTTTCCTGTATTTCAAGTTTACCTCATTTGCATAGCTTTCACCTGCAATTGAGGTAATTTGCATATCCCCATAGGACTAGTTTTGAGAGCTCTGTTGCACACCCCTACCGGGTGTTCCTGGATCGCTCGGCGGACATGTTGGCTGCATGGAGTCTTACTCTACTCTTAGACTCCGTGCAAGCCTTCATGAATCCGGCCCTAAGTCTTAACTGTTCTTATCCAGCAATGTACTGCTGTCTGCTGTGTTTCTTTTTTCCAGATAACTTTTTGTCCCACTTCCTTTTGAATGAACTACTCAGTAATAGTTTACATATTCTACTTAATGAACTCCTTTTAGGTGTCATCCTGATTATAATTTTGTTGCCCATATTTCTTTTATTTTTTGATCAGACTGCAGGACTCAATAACACCAGCACTGACATCCCATTCACGTCCCGAGGGGTAGCAATATCAGAAAAGTTCTGTTTCTTTACTGGACCTTTCTGTCATTAACTGGAGCATCGATGCTTAGATCTTACGTATTCCACTTCCATTTCCTTTTCTGATAACTGTTATTGCAGAGGTAGTACCTTATGTCTTTGTTTTGGGAAGTACATTTTGATAATAAGTTAGCAGCAGCAGATTCTAAGCTTAACACAAGCCTTATGTTATCTAATCAAGCAACCATTTATGCTTGTTAGTATAATTAATAATTCCTTGCCTCTCCTCAAGTAGGTTGGGAAAGATTTAAAACTCTCAATGTGCAGGATAGACTTTATTGTAAAAAGCAAACTAATTTAATCAATTCAATCAATTTTGCAAGATATGTGCATTTTATTTTTTAAATCTGATTTTGCGGGAGGGGTGTTAATATACCCTCAGCAGCTAAAATGTATGTGTTTCACCACATATTTTTCAGCAGTTAGTAAAACTAATTAGTACCGAGTATGTAAAAGCATATTAAATTTGGTGCAAATACGCTTAGATATCAGGACTGTAGACTGCTGAATTTAAGACCATAAAGCTTTGCAGTGTGAAATGATAGCTGGGGCCAACAGACCATAACAATTGATCTGTTAATGGTAAATAGACTCAGGTAACACCTGAGCTAATGGAAATAGTTCATGATATACTGGGGAAAAGTGAAGAGAAAGAGGCAGAGAACTCATGAGTATTATTGTTGGTGTGAAGCATATTGATTTACAAAAAAAACAGAATATCAAGCTATGCACAAGAAGCAAGGGCATTAGAAAAGCAAATAGACTATTTAAAAATATATAACAGGTAAATTATAAAAAAAACTGTAATGCAAAGCCAATAGGATGAGCTGAATCAATCTTTAGTAAGAAAGAATGAAATAAATCAAGCACCACAAGAAAAGGGCTTAATTGGTTTATTAGTGTCATTATAAAAGGCCAAAAAAAGTTTGATCTATATCTTAACTTACAACATTTACTGTATATACTGTTGATAATCAATATCTTGTTATTGTATTAAAGCCAACAACCTGTAATGTTGTTTACTATTGCTGCAACTTTGTATCTCTATTTATCATGTACATGATGTACAGCTTTTCTCCTGGGCATCCACTGAAAAAGGACCTGCGTCCAGTCGGAATTTCCTGGTAAACAAATGTAAATAAACAAATAAATAACCCATTGTGAGCTAAACATGCTGCCAATGTGCAAAAGGTATAACTGACGTGGGACATTTATGAAGGTAGTGCTTAACTTCCTTGTAATCTAAATCTACTATCCAGACATTCCACTTATGCTGTGCTGACAAGGTCATAAGGAAGCTGAAACATGCATGACCACAGCTAGTGGAGTTTGGTTTTATTAGTCTGAATGTATCCAAAAAAGACTTAAAAAAAAAGTAAAAAGTCATTGAAATTGAGAAGTCATGTTACTGAAACACTTGATGTCCTTAAGGGGTGTCAAAGGAAAAAACTTAAAGACCAATACACGTAAGGTTCAGTTAAGGCACTTATTTGCAGAAAGGAGACAAAAACATGCAAATACAAGGATTTGTCTAACTACTAACAGGAAGTATGTTCATTCTTATACTATTTTACAAGACATGGCCTTCTAAGCTGATGTAATCAAACACAACTTTTAGCATTGTTCTACAGCAGATGTTACTTCAGATTTTCTGCTGACATGACTAGATTTGTGAGAAACTTTTCAGAAAAACAACCTGGCCTTGGTGACTATTAATCCGTTTACAGGCGTCTATTGTACAGTGTTACATTTCAAGGTACTTTTCTAATACAGATACAAGCAAATGCTGAATGCAGTTCATATTTTCAAGCAGGCTTTCTACTAATTATCTATAACTTCTACAGCTGTGTATTTTCTCATGGCACAGCGGAACTTCTTGTCTAAGTTTCATACAAGTAGTATTGTTCTATTCATTATTTTCCTAACGCAAGCAGAAAATCACCTGCTTCTCAGTAAATTTCCAAGGCACAAGCAAGATTTTAGCTAACAGTACAAGGTCAGAAAGCAACTGCAGTTTGTACAGATTTATGCAGTATGAAATAGAATAAATGTGTTAACTCTTTTCAAACTTCTAAATGCACTAAGCATATTGCTAATACACACATTAATACATATTTTTCTAACATTTCCCCCCTATTAATACTTTTATTCTACTTTCAAAATAAGCATAAACAGTTTGTTTTTTTCTCCTAACCTCTTCCACTCAGGATTTGCAGTTAAGAGAGTCATTCAGTTTAGACTTATGAAAGCTTTTTAGTCTTTTAACAGTTCTTCAAACTCAGTACTTTGATATAAGGTTTCAGAAACTGACATGTCTATACAGTCTTTAATCAGTCTTTTCATGCAGGGGATACCACAACAAACACATACTCCCAGTAAGAGCATACCTACACAAATGGCAATCAGGATGTTCATTAGGATGGTACCCCACCCCCCCAAACCATTTCTGGAAAAAGTCCATCAGTGGGTTTGGGCCTGTTTTGGTCATGGCCGACACTTGCTGAATTACCTCAAGATGATTGTCTATCTCGTGTTTATGGTCAGGAATATACGAACAGCATTCTTCTTGGATTAAAGTGCACGTACCACCTCTTGCCGCTCGGGTGAAGTCGAGAGCCATGCGGTTTTGGAGCACTACAGTTCTCATAGCATTCAGTTCATCAGTCACCAATTCGAGAGCAGAAAAAGTTGCATTGCTCATTACTTCGAGAAGTTTTGACAGTTTTCTCAGCTCCCAGATCGATTTCACTGCTCCATATGCTGGTGATATGCCTGCCCACGATATAATGCTATCACTCAAGTCCATGTGTGTCAGTCCTTTGCATAGAGAGTAATGTTCTTTCCAACGTGCATCGATTTGTCCCACTGGATTTACAGGTTTCTTGATGACTTCTCGGACATTTTGAATTTTCCCATGAGGCAAAACTGCAGTGTATCGTATGGCCGGAACCAGGTAACCTGAAAAACAACTGCCGAACCAATTCTCAGGTAACCATTTGTATGCCTTTCTGCCACACACAAAATAACAGTCCTCTACTTTAGTAGTAACCTTGCTATGAATATACACTTGCCCTGCATGAAACATTTTTCTATCAATTATAGACAGCTGTTTATAAAGAACAGAATTATGTTTTACTTCAAGTGTTTTGTGCATCAATCCAAGAATTGAATCATAGTTTGTATTACAATAAAGATCTACTTTGTTACCTTTAGTGTAACATCTATAAGGAACAGTCACATTGCGATTGCTCCAACCCACCTGAACAGTATCATTTTTATAAAAACACACAGTTCCTTTCTGTGGAACAGACAAGTGCAATGCTATTTTATCTTGTGCTGTAATGGTTGAAGTATCATAAATCAAGTTCTCCCAGGTCTCATTGACCCCTAGGGGGACTGTAGTCATTAATAACCCCCCCGTATGTTGTCGGCAAAGCTGTGCAAATTCAGCAATTCGAAACATTGAAAGTCTCAGCATGCACATATTTAATTGCCTGGTAAGTGTTAAAGTTTGGATGCCAGTTTATGAGTAATGCTTCACGTTTATTCAGTTCAGTCTGCGTGGCTGGGAAAAGAAAAGGCCACAACAAAAAGATTATTGTCACTAATACCGTAAACAGGATGATTATGCAATACTTCTGAGGAAAGGGTTGTTCTGCATTTCTGTTTCTTCTGGACTCTATCATTTTTGCTCTTGTTATGTAACAAGATTTTTGTCCAGTTCAAAGTTTTTAACTAATTTACAGTGCATCAGGTGGATCCAGGAGGCATGCTCCGCAATTTTGACTGCAGTGGGTGTTGACAAAAGCACTTGATATGGACCTTCCCACTTTGGAGACACCCAGTATTTCGTCTTAACTATCTTCAGCCAGATCCACGCACCAGGAGGCACTGCCACTTCTGACGGTCTGGTTCATTCTTTATCTGAAACAGAATTTAACTGGAGCAAATGTTTAGAATTTAACAAATTACGCATATACTCTGTTAATGTACTGTCAGCTTCCTGGTCTGTGGGCATGAGAGATTTCGACTGAGGTATATAGTAAGCCCTTCCAAAGAGCTTTTCAAAAGGAGTCAATCCTTTTGCATTCAGTACAGTTCTCATGCTCAACAGCGCCAGGGGCAGACAGTACACTCAGTTTCTCTGCATTTCTATTATTAATTTTCTTAGCTTACTCTTTAAAATCTCATTATGCCTCTCTACTAGCCCTGATTGCAGGTGATACGCACAATGATTCTTTATAGAAATACAAAAATGTTTACTTAACTGCTGTATGGTCTGATTCACAAAGTGTGTGCCGTTGTCACTGTAGATCCTTTCCGGAATGCCGAATCTAGGGATGATTTCTTTAACAAGAACTATGGCCACCATCGTAGTATCTGGATTTTTAGTCGGAAAGGATTCCACCCATCTGGAAAACATATCTACAATGACAAGACAATACTTCTTATTTTCACATTTATTCAACTCTATGAAATCCATACAAATAGTATGAAACGTGTACGGTGGTGTAGGGAAACTCCCTTGCTTGGGCTTTAACGCCCCTTGTGCATGACGTTTATTACAGGTGTGGCATAACGAACAAAAGTTTTTAGAGTACTTTGTAAATCCGTATGTCGGGATCACTTGGTTCACCAGCTGTACCATCCCCCCTGTTGAGACATGGCACTGCCCATGGCTCAACAAAGCTGCATATCTAAACAAATTAGACGGCAATATCGGTTTCCCTTCTTTAGAGATGTACAGCCCCTTTTTGAGAATTGCTCCTCATTTTACCCATCTTTGTTTTTCAGTTTGCATAGTAAGTGTTTGCATTGTCTTTAACATTTCTAAGTCTAAAGTCTCAGAGGGTTGTAGTTCCCCATTCAAAAGAAATACTTCTGAAGCTGCCTGCTTTGCAGCTGTATCAGCTCTTGCATTACCTTTTGAAATCCTGTCCTTTTGCTTGGTATGAGCTGTGCATTTACAAATAGCTACTTTCTGAGGTAACTGAATAGATTCTAAAAGATCTAAAATAAACTGTGCATGATTGATTGGTTTGCCAGTAGACGTTATCATTCCTTGATTTTTCCACTGTTGCGCAAAAACATGTACAGTAGAAAAAGCATACTGGCTGCCAGTAAAAATGTTTACACATTTACCCTTTGCTAAGGTACACGCCCATGTCAAGGCAATCAATTCTGCTGCCTGTGCAGATAAACTATGTGGTAAAGATTTTACTTCTATAATGTCAGTATCAGAAACTACTGCATATCCTACTAGGTTCTGTCCTGCAGTACCCTTTTGTATGAGCCGTCCACGTAGTATGTCACCTCGACATCATCCAAGGGAACATCCGTAAGATCTTTTCTAGGCAGTGTCTTTTGCTCAATCACCTGCAGGCAGCTGTGTGGTGTGCCATCTGCAGGGGTTGGGAGCAAGGAGAAGGGTTCAAAGTCGTACATCGTTCAATTGTCATATGAGGTTGGCTGAACAATACAGTCATACAGGAAAGATGCCTAGCAGGGGAAAGATATGCTACCTTTTCTTGTAGTAAAATAATCGCAGCTGCATGAGGCACTCTCAATGTGAGAGGGTGGAACAACACTACTGAGGCCGAAGCCTGTACTGCCATTGCAGCTGCAACTATTGCTTGTACACAGTGAGGTAAAGACCATGCCACTGGGTCCAGTTGTGATGAATAATTAGCAATAGGGCATTGCTTGTCCCCATGCTGCTGTGTTAACATGGATGTCATATAACCTTGCTTACAATCTAGTTTGGAAAACACGTTTATGATAGTTTGGTAATCCCAAAACTAATGAGGACGCTATTGACTGTTTCAGTTTGCAGAAAGCAGATTCTGCTTCTGGTGTCCATTGTAATAGATTCTGTGCTGCCATAGGAATTTTGTAAATCAGGTTAGTCAACGGTGCAGATTCCAAGGCATAGTTTGAAATCCAACTCCGACAAAAATTAATCATACCCAGGAAGGACATCATTTCCTTCTTGGTAGTGGGTTTTGGTGCTTGTAAAATTGCTATTTTTCTGTCCTCATCTAATGTCCTACCTTCCTTGGATATTACATATCCTAGGTATTTAACTTGTTTTTCCAAAGCTGCAGTTTATTTTTGTTTACTTTATGTCCTTCAGTGGCTAAAAATTGTAATAGCGCTATGGTATCTTCTTTAAAGTCTTGCAGGGTGGGGGACGCCAGCAGGATATCATCAACATAAAGCAAAATCTGACTACCTCTTGGTGGGGTAAATCCCGCCAAGTTGCTTGTCATTTCTTATGAGAATATTGTTGGACTTTCACAATACCCCTGTGGTAGTCGCGTATATGTATACCTTTTCCCCTGAAATGTGAATGCAAACCAATGCTGGCTGTCAGGGTGTATCAGTATCGAAAAGAACGCATTGCTGATATCTATCACAGAAAAATATTTCTGTTGAGGTTTTAAATCATTCAACAGGGTGTGTGGGTCTGGCACCATAGGTGCCCTTGGTATTACTGCGTCATTTACAGCTTGTAAATCTTGGACCATACGCCACTCTCCATTCGCTTTCTTAACAGGAAATAAGGGTGTGTTACATGATGAATCAGGAGATTCCACCAGCACCCCTTCCTTAAGTAAAGCTGCTATAATAGGTTTGATTCCTACCTCTGCATCTTTTCTTAAGGGATACTGTCTCTTTTGTGGTCTAAATGCTGACTTTGGCATAATAGTAACTGGTCCCGCTGTATGAATAAGTCCTACATCTGATTTTTCTGTTGACCAGAGATTTTCTGGTATATTCTGTAAGGCATTTTCTTCCTCCTTCAATAGGAGTGCCAATCAGCTGTCCTTGCTAAACTGCAAGTGTACAGCTGGGTGGGTCTGAGTTATCCAATTCAGCTTCTGCATTTGTATTCCTTGTTCTGACAGTTCTAACTCTGTCTGTTTTTCCCATCTCGTGACTTTCTCTCCTAAGTCTACCCATTTTGCATTCTTGTCCTTAGTTAAGCTAACATGTGGTAATTGATTAGATTTATAAAGTGTAAAGAACTCCTGGGGCAACGAACAGCTGACTACACTGTTCCCTTCTGTGTCCTAGTACAGATTACGTAATACCAATCTGTTAGCACGATTTCTAAACAATTTTTGCTCATATTCCTTATCAGGTCCTGGTGCATTACAATAATACAGAGTACAGTGCAAGAAATGCTGTTTATCAGTGTCAACGGACGGGAACTTGCTGACGGCTACGTTCATCAACTCTTCGGTCACTGCCCCTGGACCAGTCATAACCAAGTCCTGGCTGTACCAATAAAACATTTCACCCTCCGATTGCACTGCAAAGGTATCAATTTGTCATTGTGCTTCCATACCCTGCATAGTCGGAACTACTGCTATACCAAATAACTGCATAAGGTCTCTGCCCAAGAGGTTTACTGGGCATTTTGCAGATACAACAATTTTGCTTTTCTGGGTCAATCCTGAAACAGGATCAGTTATCACAATATTATGGGAGAGGGGCTTCCAATACAGCTGTCCATTAGCTGCTTTCACTAATATTTAATCAGGTGACTCTGAATTCTCTGGCAGTTTGGAGGGATGTACCAGGGTCCGTGATGCCCCTGAGTCACACAAGAATCTGACTTCCCTCCCTTCTACCAGGAGTGAAACATCTGGTTTCGTGTCGGCTAAATAAAGCCAAATCCAATATTTCATTTTCTTCACTATCCGTGACTTCTTGCATTTCCTCTATTTCTTCTGTCACATTCTCTACTCCCTCTATCACATACTCATTTGTCCTTTCTCCGCTATCCCCTTCTAGTGATTCCTGGCTATCATATAGTCAGTCCTCACCCTCCTTATCCTCCGTGGTTGCCTTCTTGTTCTTCTTGCAATCCCTTGCCAAGTGTCCTTTCTTACCGCATTTAAAACATTCACCCCTTTTCTTTCGCCCTTCAAAGTCCTCTGATCATTGATCAGATTGTTTGTTTCCCTGGGCATTTCTCTTGCCATTTTTCCCAGACTGTACTACATATACTTCTGCTCCATCTTCTACAGAAAATACTTGGGCTTTCTTTTTCTTTTTGCTATTAAAATGCCTTTCGGCATGTCTAGCATATTCAAGCAATGACTGTAACCTGCTTGTACGATGATCTACCATGTGTTTTGCAATAAAGCTGCTTATAGGTGCAATACTGCCTTACAAAAATGCATTCTTTAACTGCTGCTCATATGGGGAATTGTGTGTCTGATCTTCAGGAACCTGCATTCCACAATGGTTATTAAAACATTCTAATAGTCTGGCATAATATCGGTCAACAGTTTCACCTTCCTGTTGGATGCATTGATTAATGCAAGTCCAGTCTGCCCTAGGCTTCCATTTCTCAGAAATTCAGTCTGTAAAACCTTTCACTCTGTTGTCTACCTCTGTGCTGCTATGTGGGAGGGGCCTGTGCGTAATATCACAGGGATTCCAGTCACCACAAATCATGCGCCAATCTGGTCCCACAATTTGTCTGACTACTTTTTCTACCTCTTCTCTGTTTAAATTATAACTCAGCCTCATTCCTTGCAAATCTTCTAAGAACTTTCTAAAATTAACTTTTGGATGGGGAATTCCCTCAGTGGCTTTCCAGATGTCTTCCGGAGTCCAGGGTCTATACACTAGAATAGTTGGGTCCTGACCTTCTTGCCCTGCCTGAGGATTAGTCACTTCTATAAGTGGGCATATTTCTTCTTCACTCATAAATCCTGAATTTCTACCCATTTGATATAACTCAATGTCCCCTTTTGAGATTCCTGCCCGTGTTCGAGACTTGGTCTCGACGGGATCTCTAACAAACGGTTTCACTTTTCTAGTGTCTCTACTCACAATGACAGTAGGATATCGCGGGGGTGGACTAATCTGTTCACTTGCCTCATATTCTGGTAAGGGAGGTGGAGGAGCTGACGCTATTACTAAGTTATTGTCCTCCTTATCTAAAAACATTGCTTTTGAATTATTACTCTTTTGTTCCCTTCGGTTTACTTCCTCAATCTATCTGTGTGCCTGAGGAATTCCTAATTGACGTTGCTTCTTTACCCGACCTCTAGAATCAGTTTTAAGCTGTTTCACAAGTTTGACAAGTGAGGATTTTTCTAGTTTACCATCAAATTCATACTTATTAACCCATTTCGAGTAGTATTTAATATTATCAGCACGCTGTGACTGCATGTATTTCGCGTCTTCGGTTAACGGCGGATTTTGGGACCTTTTTGTACAATTATTACCCATTTTTGTTCTACCCTTTTAATCGTTACGTAACACCTTATTTTTAACGTGGTACCACAGATTTTTTTATAGTCTCTTCAGAATGACTGCCTACCTGTTCTGTTTCCCTGATCTATGACAAGACAGTAATCTTTCTGTCCCTGACTTATAAAGTCTTAAAAGAACAAATACAAATCTAGTCCCTCATCTAAAACAGAAAAAGAAGGTAGATTCACCTTACCTGAGCCTTCGTGATTGATCACCTGGTTCAAGTAAACCCGGCTTTCAGTCGCAGATCAGAAAGTGGCTGGCCTCTATTGTATGACAATTCATTCGGAGGACTTTTCAAATAAGAAGAACCAATGTGGTTTCTTCCCCGTACGGTTTCAAGCCACCTGGCCTGTCTGATCCGAGGTGAAATGAAGGTTTCCGATCCGAAGGACCAATCTGTCAAAGGAAAAAACTTCAAAGACCAATGCACGTAAGGTTCAGTTAAGGCACTTTAATTTACTTGCAGCAAGGAGACAAAAACATGCAAATACAAGGATTTGTCTAACTACTAACAGGAAGTATGTTCATTCTTATACTATTTTAAACGACATGGCCTTCTAAGCTGACGTAATCAAACACAACCGTTAGCATTGTTCTACAGCAGATGTTACTTTAGATTTTCTGCTGACATGACTAGATTTGTGAGAAACTTTTCAGAAAAACAACCTGGCCTTAGTGACCATTAATCCGTTTACAAGCGTCTATTGTACACTGTTACTTTTTAAGGTACTTTTCTAATACAGATACAAGCAAATGCTGATTGCAGTTCATATTTTCAAGCAGGCTTTGTACTAATTATCTGTAACTTCTACAGCTGTGTATTTTCTCATGGCACAGCGGAACTTCTTGTCTAAGTTTCATACAAGTAGTATTGTTCTATTCATTATTTTCCTAACGCAAGCAGAAATCGCCTGCTTCTCAGTAAATTTCCAAGGCACAAGCAAGATTTTAGCTAACAGTACAAGGTCAGAAAGCAACTGCAGTTTATACAGATTTATGCAGTATGAAATACAATAAATGTGTTAACTCTTTTCAAGCTTCTAAATGCACTAAGCATATTGATAATGCACACATTAATACATATTTTTCTAACAAGGGGTCATTTGCATATATCCTACTGGTGTCTATTACAGGAGGTTTAAAGTATCACGTAGTGAAAACTCTAGCTTAACTAGGTTTTTCTTGTAGTTTGTACTAATTGGTTTATCTGTGTGATGTTTTTCCTCTTTGGTTTGGATGTTAGTTGGAATATTTTGCAGACAACTTAATGGTTATGGACATCAGCTGAGTTATAGACCCTGTTCTTCTTAAGCATAGCCAAATGTTTCACTTATGCTGAGTTGGGGTGGTCATAAGAAGGCTGAAGCATGTATGCCCACAGGTAGTGGAGTTTGGCTTTATTGGCCTGAATCCATCCACAAAGACTTAAAAAGAAAAAGTAAAAAGTCATGGACAGTCAGAAGTCATGAAGCACTTGATGTCCTTAAGGAGTTATTTGTATATATGCCATGGCCATCTGTCCCAGGAGGTTCAAGGTATCACACAGTAAAAACTCTATTGTAAATTTTACTAATTGGTTTGTTTGTGTGACCTTTTTACTCTTTGGTTTGAAGTGTAGGCTTGAGTAACTGTGCATTTAAAATGAGGCAGTGTGTGGGTTTCGAGTCTGAGTTAACTCCCTTACTGATTAAATGCTTTAACATCCTAGGTCAGTTTACAATTGGACATTTCTTTATTAAGTATACAGGATTGATTATTGTCCTCCCTAAACCAATAAAATGTGTAGAGTTTCCTCACAGTTACAGCCTATAGTGCATTTATATTCTGATGTTAAGATTTTTGCATGACTCTAGTCGGGTAAGATAGAACTACTTATAGCTTTTCTTATACACACTGACTACAGCATGAATCCATGGATCAGAAACTTAGTGAGGCTTTTTTAGGTTTTCAAAGAAAGTGATATGCTAGGTGAGTGGAAAGAAATCCCCTTTAATTTGCCATCATTTTGGCTATAAATAAAGCCTTTGACATGGACAATTGTTATATTTATCTGAGGTTTCAGCATTATTTTATTTGTCAGGAATTAAAATGAAAGTGATTCAAAACATTTGTAATAGTCATAGTGCCTCAGTGATGGTGAATGGGTGTACCTCAGATCGACATTTCATGGTGCCTTAGTGATGGTGAATGGGTGCACCTCAGATCAACATTTCATAGTGCCTCAGTGATGGTAAATGGGTTTACCTCAGACCAACATTTCATAGTGCCACAGTAATGGTGAATGGGTATACCTTAGACCAACATTTCATAGTGCCTCAGTGATGGTGAATGGGTATACATCAGATTGATGTTTTGCTTTAGCAGAGTACCCAGCATGGTTGCCCCTGTCACCATTATTTTTAATTTTAGCAACAGAGACTCTAGGTGTTGTTGTTTACATGCATGAAAATATTAAGGTATCCCCTTTTCCAAAAAAGGAAACAAAGATAAGTCTTTTGCACATGGCTGGTTAATGGTATCATGTGACCATGGAAGCCCTATTTACACTAGCTAATTTGTCAGAGTCTTTTCCAAGGTAATCAGGATTAACTGTTAATAAGCTAATGTCATCAGATTCAACTATACAGGACATAAGAGGCAGCAGCTGTCCCCCTTCATTGCAGGCAGACCAAGCTAAGTATCTTAGAATTATAATTCATCAGACTTTGTTATGCATGCCTCAGCTAAACAATACTGATGGATTTCGGAAAAAAAATGCAAACAATCCACTGTGGGAAGAAATGCTGCAGTGAAGATGGTGTGTATTCTAAAATGGCTACAACCGAGTAGGCATCTTCTAATAATGTATTACTTAGCAAGCTGTTAGTAAATTCGTATAGGTAAAGAAATAGCAGAGCAAACATCAACTTTTTGTGTAAATCTGTGAATATAGGGGACAAAATGAACTGCTTGATGTTCAAGTTGATTGTACTGTGACATACTTCTTTCTTTATTTCTTTCTTTCTTTCTTTTACCTCTCTCTATGCTCTAGGTACCAAGTCAACCTCCTGTGTAATTCTATAATCTATACTATATTTTCAGTGGTCTTCAGGCATTTTTATTATTTAGACATTTGTTAATGGAGTAGGTGAACTGGTCCAAGCGCTCTTTTCACTCATGAACCAGGCTTCTATTTCCATCTCTGATTAAGTAATTTTAACTTGGGCATACTCTTGCTTCAGTGATGTAACTGTAGGCTCTACCATTATTATTGTTTCCATGTAACACTGCCAGCATATTTTAGTGCATTAATTTTCCCCTCTCATTTTTCAAGAACATGTCTTGAATGTGAAGGTTTCCCTGCCTCTTTGTTTTTTTTACTGATGCGCAACAAAAAAGGGAAGACATATTTAGTTGTAAGTGATGTATGTCTAGTGAAGGCAGTGGTGGCATTACAGAAATACAATAATATCATTACTGGAATTCAGAACTTGCATTAGTTGAAATCTTTTCCTTGAGTATATGTAATTTCTTTTGCCAACTCGTACTTTAATTAAAATTTATATTCCACATTATATTGGAATGCCAGAATTGCAATATTGGTGTAAACTCAGTACAATTCCTTGATTAAAGCTGAATTCATAGAGCAACATAATATTTGATTTTTTTAATGTAATACTTTTAAAATCTTGTATCAATGTAGTTATTCTACACAGAGCTAATATACTATACAATGAATTGAAATGTTGATGCAATATTCTTACTAAAATAATTTAAGAAAATGAGAACATCATCACAACAACAACGATAGTATTACTTTATTAAAATGTTTCAGTATAATCTCATGCCTCTCCTAGAATATCATAACTGTATTACAAGTTATTTTGTCCTGAATGTTAATTTTTATAATGTACCACATTTGATTTAAATATTTTAGAATGTAATAAAAGAGAAGCACTGTACTCTTTGTAAAAAAGAAAAAAAAAAGAATTAATTCACAATGAAGTTTCTTTGCTATATAAGAGGAAAGAGAGCGATGAGCTTTGCCTTGGGCTGTTGCTAGGCAGTTTTGGAAGTGTGTGAAAGGGGAATGTGTGTGGGTGGTGGTTGGATAAGAAGTTTGATAAGAGGAAGTGAGGTATCTAGGGAGATATATTTATAGTTGGGGGTTCAGATCTTTTCAGCCTGGGTTAAGAACTCTCTGAACATGCCTAACTTAGTGTCTACTGTGACTAGTATTATGCTGTGTGCAGGTGTGCAGGTACCAGTGAGTCAGTCAAAGTTTATTGAGCAGGATAGGTATGTGTACAGGGAGAGGTACACACGCATTCATTTTTTTTTATTTTTTTCTTTTCTGAATCTTCTTTCCCTCATTGTTCTGCCTTTTCCTCTGTACTAGATTGGACAGTAACATTAGGGGATGAAAAATTGACAGTCTGCCAAACCATGTGGAAAGGGCTCAGGACAAAATGGGAAATATAGGGCATCATGTTTCATTCTAAAGATGTAGTTACTTAAGCATCTTGAATCCTTTGCTGATTTTCCTCCAGAAAAACATTGCCATGATGGGACACATCTAAGGGCAGGGGGTAGGCCAGGGAGTGTCTGTAGCTATTAGCTGTATGGCACTTTGCAAGTGCTTTCAGTGTCCACAGACACTGAAAGCACCCATCCCAATAGGAATCAATGCAGGGTGTGTGTGACAGGTACTGTCACACACCCCCTGCATTGTCAAACTGCCATATGGCCATAGTCCTCAACTGTACAGGGTTCCACAGAATGCCCAGATGCCTGCCTCACATACCTCTCAACCTCCTAGAGCAAGAAACCTGTACAAAGCCATAAATAATGGGGGGACTAAGGCCCAAAAATAGAGACACTTTTTAAATATTGCACTTACACACTTGGAAAGTTGGTAGAATAAAAGGTTTGCATTACCACTGATTTTCTTGAAGGGTATGAAGTCTGAAACTCAAATGTCTGCCATTGTCAAAGTGCTATACGGTCATACCCCTCAACTGTACAGGTTTCCGCAAAATGCCAAGATGTCTGCCTCATATACCTCTCAACCTTCTAGAGCAAGAAAGCTGTACAAAGCCATAAATAATGGGAAGACAAAGGCCCAAAAATAGGGATACTTTTTAAATATTGTACTTACAAACTCGGAAAGTTTATAGAATAATAAGTTTGCATTAACACAGATTTCCTGAAGGGTCTGAAGTCTGAAACCCAAATGTCTGTCATTATGTTCTGACTTAAACCCCGAGTGATTTGCCAATGACTTGCTAGAAAATCACAGTCACACTTTCCAAGTTTGTAAGAGCAATAATTAAAATCTGTCCCAATATGTCCCCTTACAATTTCCCTTACTGTGACTGACAAGGAGTACAGATACATGTAAATAAAGTGGATTGATTAATTTATTATTTCTTCCATTCTCAGGTATGTTTAAGCATAGCTGAGCGGCTGTGAATATTACAGCCCTCTGCTCAGCATTGCTTAAACATTCCATAAGAAATAAATAAAAATATACAGCTAAAATCCTAACACCGAGATACCATAGTGGTTAGAGTCATGCCTTTGTATGCAGTCATTTGTGGTTTAAGTACTAAGGCAGGCACTTTATTTTTACATGGGAAAGCAGTGTTAAAATTATTATTTTTATTTTAAATTATGTAGTAATTGATATTTGTCAACCAGGGTAGTGTAGCTGGTCTACAATGGAGGTGTGAATGCATATAACCTGAAATCGCCCATGTATAAGCAAGTGTCCTATACAGTATAGTCACACCCCATGGTAATGTAATGAAAGCACATAGAAGGACATCATGTAAAGTAAATCATATACACTTACTAATATGTCAGTAATGATTAAGTCATTGGGCTAGATTCACGAAGGCTTTCACAGAGTCTAAGAGTAGAGTAAGACTCCATGCAGCTAATATGTCCACCGAGCGATCCAGGAACAGCCGGTAGGGGCGTGCAACAGAGCTCCTAAAACGAGTCTTACACGGATAGGGCTTGGATATGCAAATCACCTCAATTGCAGGTGAAAGCTATGCAAATAAGGTAAATTTGCGATCCAGGAAACCTGAACCTGTCCGAGTAAGAGTAGTATTATTTGTAGAGAAATGTACTCCATTGACAACTGAGTACTGTTCTGCAAATTGCAAAACGGAGCCATGGCAGCTCCAAAAAAAGGATGCATCCAGTTGAGGAAGCATGCCAATGGCCAAACATACGGCCATTGGCAATGTTCACTGATGCAAAATAAAAATAAAATATTTTTTTTTATCCCGATCTCCGGTGTTTAAGCATAGCGCAGCGCCGCGCAAACACGCAGCACTCTAAAAAGCAGAAAACCACAAATTAAAATCCACAATGTGGATTTTAATGTAATTCTTAATTTACAATGCAAGGGAATGGCAGGCTGAAGACAACATGGCTACCGAGTAGAGGTTGCTAAGGGGGGAAGCTCAGTCTAAGAGATGTAACCAAACTTTAGCAGGCAATCCTATGCAAATGAGGGTTAGGATAGTGAATCCCAAGTTTACATAGCAAATGAGCACAGTCAGTGGAGTGTAGGAGTAGGATAAGGGGAGTATCAGAGTAGAAGATTGGTGACATCACGAGGGGGGTATGTATAAAAGAAGTGAAGCTCATTGGAGCAGAGTGGCATGTGTTTGCTGTCAGTTACTCATCACTGGAAGAGGTGTGTCAACAGGTACCCTAGCTAAAGGCAAGAAATTGAAGGTGTATGCCGTGGATAACACTAAAGTTTCTTGTAGAAGTGCTTGCAACGTGTTTGCGTGCGGGTGCGCGCCTGTATATCTGAGTAAGACTGTGTGCGCGCGTGTGCACCTGTGTGAGCATGTTTAAGCTGGAGTAGGCATGTCTAAGGTTGTTTAAAGTTGTGTAAGCACGTTTACACCTGCGTGCGCTCGTTTCAGCAAGAGTAAGCAAGTTTTAGTACCTGTAAGCATGTGTGCATGCGTGTGAGCTGGTGTGAGCATGTTTGCACTTCTGTGTGCGGCGCTGCCCCCCTAAGGAAACAGAAAGGGAAAAGGAAGCACAACAAATAGTAGAAAGTTAACCAGGGAGTACTAGCAGAGCTAGCAGGTGAAAACAATCAGAATCAGGCAATTACACAGGCAGTACACTAGCCCAGCCCAGCACTTAAAACTCTGCAAACAACATTCCACTATGTTTCTCTCAGAGACACTGCAACACCGCAGTAAGCTAATAGAAGTGAAAACTGAAAAAGCTTTACTGAGACAAAGAAATGTTAGGGGCTGCCATTGCTGTTATAAGGCGACATATGCAACATGCTGAGGGTGGTGACAATGCGAATGCTGCTGGACAACCCACAGTGAGGAGATGGAGAAAAGTGTACAGGCCCAGGGTAACCTATCAGGGGCTACATGAGCTGGAGATAGTGGAGTGCTATAGAGTGGACATTGACCTCATGCAGCAAATTGTTGAGCTGTGCAGGCCATGCCTCACACACAGAACCAACAGAGGGGAACCCATCCCAGTGGAAACCAAGGTATGTGTTGGCCTAAGAATATTAGCAACAGGTACCTTCCAGAGACCAACTGGTGATATGATGGGGATATCACAGGAATCAGCATCCAGGATACTGCACCAGTTCCTGGATGCCATGTCAGCACATGTCGGTGATCATGTATATTTCCCCAATTCCTGTGAGGTATTGGCCAGCAATATGTGTCTCTTCCAGCAAATAGTGAAATACCCTGAGGTAGTGGGTGCAATAGACTGCACACACATAGGCATCAAAGCACCAGCCAGTGAGCGGAGTAGGGTCTACTTTAACCACAAGGGCTTCCCCTCCATCAACTGCCAGGTTGTGTGTGATGCCCAGGGCATAATACTGAATGTGTGTGCTGGCTGCCCTGGAAGCTAACATGATTCCCATATCTGGCATCTGACACAGCTGTACCAGACATTTGCCAGTGGGGACATCCCTCATGGTCACCTAGTGGGGGATGTTGGCTATGCACTGGAGCTGTGGCTGATGACACCCATCAGAAATGCACACATACCTGAACAGGAACGCCATAATGAGGCACACGCACAAACACGAAATGTAATCGAGTGTGTGTTTGGGCTGCTCAGGTAATGGTTCTGGTGCCTGGACACATCTGGTGGAGCCTTGCAGTACTCACCAACTACATGTACCCAAATTGTCATGGTATGTGCTATGCTACATAATATGATCCTGCAAAAACAGCTGCAGCAGGACCAGCATAGGCCCGGGCCAAACAGCCCCCCCCCCATTGCCAAGGCCATCACAGGCAGAGCGTGACTCGGAGGAGGAACAACCTGAGCCTGCCCCAGTAGGCAGAAGGAGGCATGCCCAGTAAGCTTTGGCCTTGGCAAAGAGGCAATGCATAGTACATACACTGGCTCAGTAGGAACCCTGGAAATGATACCTCTCTCTGCCACGCACATATAGTAAAAGGGATGCCTAACTTGACACTACCTGTTTTCAAACATGTATAGGGAGTGTAGTATGTGCATCTGACATAGGCAGCCCTGCAGCCCCACCTGAGGCATGATTGCCATGTGTTAAGCAATATAAAGCAGTGCTAAACAGCTTTTACCACCATTCAGTATAGTTAAACAAAATTGCACACACTAACTAGCACAACTGTGGTCAATGTTGAGCAATATTGTGCAACTTTCAACCATGCTGGCTAACGTTGAGCAATGTTGGACAAGCTTGGTCTAAGTTGGGCATAGCTGAACAAAAGCCAACATGCTCATATTTGCTCTATAGGCCCTTAAGCAGTCTGGTCTGCTCAGTATGAAAATATAAAGCAGTGGCAGGCCTCAAACCCAGGATACTGTGCACTACAGTCATAATACTGAGCCACTAAACCATGACAGTATTTCAGTGGTCAGCCTGTATGAAGAAATGTTGATAGGTCTATGCAAAGTATCTCATGGAAACCCTGCAGGCACAGCATAACACCTATCGAGTTATGACACAAAGGTGAGCCCTGCAGTAAGAATAGAACCTGATTTTCAACACACATATAGTATAAATGATAATATTGGTCATGTTCACACACATCAACAAATGTAGTGGACCTCAGACAGCAACATACTGAAAGGTCACACTGGGCATGCTCATACACTTGAATAAATGAGACAAATGTCAGGCAACAAAACACTGAAAGGCCGAACTGGGCATGCTCACACACTTAGGCCATGTCTGAGTACAGCAGTGGGCCACATATATCCAGCAGTTGCATGTGTTAATCCAGGAACCTCTCACTATCCAGCAATCCACCTTGTACACACAGTTATATGACAACAGACACATATATAATATAGTGGAACCCTGTCATAATCAAATATGTTCTGCAGATACTTAGGTTGTTCATAGAAAGTGGGAAAGCAAAGAAGATAAAAAAAAAACCTGCAATCAGTATCATCAATAAACAATGTGCATCCCGAACATTATCATAGGTTCAGAGGTTGATACTAGGCTATCTGCCCTAAGGCATGTATAAGCCTAGCCAGAGTGTGTTTGGCTTTTGCAACCCTGTGAGATTAGTAGACTGTGTCTGTAAATAGTAGGTCACACAAGATAGCCCATTTACATTTAGTCTATTGTGCCTCTGTCTAGCAGGGACCCAGAAGATATCCCAGGGGTAAACATACGATCACCCATCCACTTGTCAAGATGTCGCCTGTAGGTGGTCAGTGGGGGGCTCTGCCTATGCGGGACTGGGATCTCATTCCAGAGTGAGTGGATCCTCTGGGATAAGAATCTGTCCCTCCAGCATGTCCTATTAATATCTGTGCTGAGGTTTACGTCCCTGGAGTGCGTAGCTCTAAGGGATTCGGATATCCTGAGGTGGAGCATGTCCATTAATTCTGGGTTGGACATGGCTTTAAACAACAGGCACAGATCGCATCCGAGTAGACAGTAAGTGACTGAGTAGAGCTGGAGCTACTTTAGCCGAACTGCACAGGGCATCTGTGTGAGTCCCTAGATCAACTTGGTGAGGTACTTTTCTGGCCATTACAGTTGCTGCAAGTGTCGGGTAAGGTACATCCCAAATGGGGCATTGTATCCAAGCATGGGTTTGATGAGTATAGGGGCATAATGACCTCACTTGATCTAGATGTGAAACCTTATGGGATAAGGTCGGCTATATAGATGGTCTGTCTAACCACTTTGGCAACGTGATTGTCAAAGGTCAGAGTACTAACTACTCGTGTCCCCAAATCCCTAATAACTCCTACCGTATGTAATGGATTACCACCTATGTGGTAATGTGTGGGCACGTTGTTATTTCCAAAGGGGATGACTATGCATCTAATGGCATTTAGCTGTAGGCCATGGCTCTGGCACCAGTCATCCTTCTCTGTGTAACCCTTTTTGAGGATGCTTGTGCCAGCTGGAGAGTTGATTATGGCACCCAGTTTGCAGTCATCTGCGAACATGGTCAGCCATATTCCTCCTGTGTTAGCCTGTACGTCAGAGAAATATATACTGAACAAGAGAGGTCCCAGGACTGAGCCTTGTGGGATGCCATGTGTAACTGTTGTATAGTCAGACATGGCACCTGCAATACTGACCATGTGGGTGCTACCCCTGATCCAGTTAGCAATCCATCTTGTGACATATGTGTCGATATCGAAGCTGGTGAGCTTATGTATAATGCCCGAGTGGGGTATTGTGTTGAAGAGTTTTGCGAGGTCCAGGTAGGCTGTGTGAACAACCTTCCCTCCGTCTATGGACCTGGTAACTGTTTAAAGAAGTGAAACAAGTTCAAGAGGCAAGATCTGTCCACAACAAAGCTGAATTGTGTAGGATCCAGTGTCTGTAGGTTCCCGATGTCTATGTGTATAAGTTCCATGACGATACGCTCTATAGCTTTGCAGACCAGGCTAGTTAGGCTTATAGGGCAATATTGTCCAAGGTCCGTTGTAGCACCACATCTGTGGAGCGGAACCACTGTTACTGTATGCTATTCCTTGGGTACATATCCTGTAGTAACTCTGATATTGAACAGTGACTTAATGTGAGGGTTACGTTCGTCATGAAGCTCGTGTAAGACGCAGGCCGGGTCACCATCTGATCCCATTGATGCTGTGTTGTCTGCTTTGGAGAGGGCAGCACTCACCTGTTCATCTGTGATGTCAGGGAGGCTACACTCTGTTGGGATGGACATTTGCTCTTTAAGGGGGATGGGGGGTAGACATTTGCACTGAACCCGTTTGCCAGGATGTTGACAATGTCTGTGGGTTCAGTGTATGTTTTGTTAGTATGCAGTAACTCACAGCATATCTGGGGGTTTCCACCCAGGTTCCTGACATAACTAAAGAAGGCCTTGTGATTGTCCTTAGTGTCTGGTGCAATTTTTCTTTCGAAGCTGGCCTTAGATGATTTTATGAGGGATCGTAGTTTCTTGCTAGTACTGATCAGAGATGCCTTCCCTTTTTGAGATTGTGCTCTATCATGTAGTAGCCTCCTCCTTTCGTTGTATAGCTTATTAATGGCCAGGGTCCATCAGATAGGTCCCCTGCCTTTGGAGGAGTGAGTCTTGTTGTTATTTGGGATAGCATGATCCATGCATTCAAGTAGATGTCCAAAGAATGCGTTTGTAAAGGATTCAGCAGTCTGAGCCGTATTTACCACTGTCCCAGGATCTTTGAAGGATACCACCTTGGTTTGGAGAAGTGTGACATTTGCTTTTGAGAAGTTCTTCACTGAGATTACCTAGGATGGGGGTGGGGATGGGATATGGATGTCCAGTGAGATAAATGTATGGTCTGACCTTACCAATGAGGGGTATACCTTTGGTGTGGAATATAGAGTCCCCATGTTGGTGATGATCAGGTCCAATATGTTTTCCCCTCTTGTGGGTGTGGTGACCAGTTGTGCCATAGCATTTGAGTTTATAAATTCTAGCAACTGTTGGGCGAGGGTATTGGGGCTTGAGTGGTATTCCCAGTCAATGTTTGGGTAGTTGAAGTCACCCAATATAATGGTGTTTGGGGAGACCGTCATATTCTCCAGTGTTCCCAGAAAAGCCGAGTGGGTTTCCTGAGTTTGGGAGGGTGGTCTGTAGCAGGCTACAAACTGAAAGGCAGTTTTTCCCACTGTTAGTTGCACATGTATGGTCTCCAATGCTTTGTGCAGTGCTACTAACCTGGAGGTGTGTGTATCTGTGATGTATATGGATACTTATGCAGCACAGCCTCCTGTCTCACAGCGAAAAAATGCACCAGCACGATATGAAGATATAAAAGCACAAGATTTAATCCAGTAAATAAAATGCACACACGGTTAAGCGCTTTCATCCACAATGGACTTCATCAGAACACTGAATAAAGCTAACAACCAGCCTTAAATACATTTGAACATTGCTTAATTGGTAAATCACATGTTCCAAACGAATTCATTTTAAAGTGAAAACATTTTAAAGTGCTAGTACCTACAAAAAAGTGCCAGTGCATAAATGGACAAACTTCCAATGAACAATAATGCAGTAAAACAATAAAACATTGGAAAAATGCACTTAAAACCTATGCATTACGATTTTCTAAAATAGGTTTGATAGTGATGTGTTCATTGAGACCAGGGTGCGTGGAGGCATTTAATTTCACCTGCCACCTCACCTCTTTCTCGCTCACTAATTTCTTAACATCCCCACCCCTAACATTAGGTCTAACTACCTCTAAAATACCAAATCTAAAATTTGAACAGTCCTCGCTAGCCTTAATGTGTTTCCATAACGCGTTGTTCTCGTCCTGTTTCCTTATGCTGTATTGATGGTCATAAATCCTATTACGTAGACACCTCGTAGTTTTGCCTACGTAGAAACAGGGACAACAGGTGCATAAGGCTAGGTATACTAAATTAGAGGTTCTACAGTTCCCTTTTTGGAAACGTATTTTAGTCTTATTAAAATTCTCCAAGATGACATACTGCGCATCTATAATAAATTGGCACTGCGAGCATGTGCCACATCTTGTCGTCCCCCTACCATGTTCCGTATTTATCTGTTTGTTCTCTAGCATAAATTTCAAATTCAAACCAATCCTATGTACAAACTGGGGTTCACTTCCTACTACCTCCCAGACCCGTTTATCTATTCTCAGTACCTTCCAATTTTTTTGAATTATGTTTTTAATTTGTTTACAATGGGGTCCATACTGTAAAATGCATGCTTTCCCATACCTATCCTTCAAGTCCCCATCACTGGTATGGTTCAAATTATTAGACTGTGTACCCCCACCCAGCAAAGGGGTGTATCTAGTCCCCCATTGTTGCTGGACGTATGTCCGTAGATCATTGATCATACTCACGGGATATCCTCTTTCTACAAAAAAAGTACCAATCTTTTCCAATTCCTCACCCAAATCCCTACTATCAGACGTCATCCTAGCAGCTCGAATGAATTGCCCCTTCACAATGCTCTTCTTTTGGGCCCACGGATGACTACTGGTATAGTGTAGGTAGGAATTACTGAATGTGGTCTTTCTAAAAATGTTGGACTTAAATTTTCCTTCATGTAATGTGATCAGTACATCTAAATATGGTATAGATGTCTTGTCTGCATTCATAGTGAATTTGAAAAAATCACTGCAGGAATTGATATACCTAAGGAAGTCATCTAACTTTCCCTTGTTCCCCTTCCACACAAGAAAGATATCATCTAGGAAGCGGTAGTAACATCCTATGTGGTCCATCCATGAGGATCCCAAAATAAACTCCTTCTCCCAATTGTACAGGACTAGATTTGCGTATATTGGGGTGCAAGCAGCGCCCATCACGCCTTTGGATTGCCTAAAGTATCTTCCCTCATAAAAAATGTAATTATAAGTTAATACTATCTCCATAAAATCCATGATCAATAACGTCCTGTCCCAAGTGACCTGACCTATCTCTTGTATACAGTCCTGAAACCTTCTTAATCCTTCATCATGGGGAATACTAGAGAACAGGTCTACCACGTCAATGGTTACCAACCATTCAACTCCCTCCGACACCTGTGGTACCAGTCTACTCAGAAAGTCCCAAGAATCACGGACTAGGTGGGTGATACTCCCTAAACTGGGTTTAAGCCACTTGTCGATAACTTTCCCAAAAGGGAACGTTTTAGATGAACTTCCAGAGATTATTGGTCGAAAAGGAGGATCGACCAGGTCCTTGTGGACCTTCGGGATACCAACAATAGTGCCTATGATAGGATGTTCCACTTTCACAAAATTCCCAAGGTCTGAATCGATACTCCCTTCAAGTATTAAATCGTTAACTAATGTGTCCACTCTCCTATACCCACGGTTTACTTCATTGAGAGAGGATACCTCATATTTTCCAGAATTCATGAGTATGTTTAACATTTTGTCCAAGTATAGTTTGGCCGGGTATAGGACAACCCCACCCCCTTTATCCAGTTTCATTATCCGGATATCCTTATCCTCTCGTAGCTTATTTAACACAAAAAATTCCTTCTTAGTTAGATTATGCTCCAGGTAATTGTACCCAGAACCGTTCCGTGTGGTCAACTGATATATTTCATCTACCACAAGTTTCTCAAAAGTGTCTAATAAGCTATTTAGGGGGGGGGTGTAAGAGCTTCTACCCCTAAATTCCTTGTTATTATTGGTCTTTAGTCCAGCAAATTTAACACTGAGATTCAGTTTTCTAATATACTTTTTAACATCTATAATATTCTCTACTGTGTTCATCCTACAATGTGGGATGAATTTCATCCCTTTGGATAACATAGTAAAATGTTCAGTAGTGAGTATTTCTTCAGTGTAATTGTATATATTGAAATTATCAAACGTACTGAGCACCTTGTTGACCCTGACAATATTTTTGTTTGAGTCATTGGTACACTTGTTACCTCCAATAACATGAGTAGTGTCTATCTCGTCGCTCTCCCCCCAATCCACTCTCCTTTTCCGGTCTGGTAGCACCTCACATTTTCGTCCCAGTCCAATTCTTCCCACAAAAAATCATTGTCCACAGGTTTAGCACTAAAATTCTTATAGGGCTGCCCACCTCTAATATCTTTCGGTCCCCTATGTTTATCAGTACCATACGTCCTCTGTCCTTTGGGTTTACTATATTTCTTGCTAGTAATGTTGTTATTATATTTGCTATCAATCTTGTCCCATCGGTATGCCTCTCCCTTCTTGTACTGCTCAAGGTCCCGCACTAGTTTATTGCACTTCCTATCAAATTGTTTGACTAAAACACTTGAAACCCAATTAAATTGTGAATCATACAATGCCTCATGTTCACAAAACAATAAGTCAGCTGTGATGGAATTGTTTAGTTCTTCTAATTCATGCAGCAGATTACAAATTCTATGGTCATTAGATTCGATAATGAATCTCATAAATGAGAAACCGAAACCATCAAAAAGCTTATTACATTCTTTAATACAAGTGTCGTCCAAAACTATACCCATGGGTATTTTAAAAAACCTTAGCCCCATTGGGACAACACCCTTATCCAAACAGTGTTTAAGGTAATTATTATCCAACTGGGTACTTTTTAAGATTTTCAATTTGTTACCAAACATAACGATAGTGTTCTTAAGATTAGGTACGCTGCGTTCAAAAAAATCAGCGTTCCTACCAGGTCCAGCAGCAGAATCAGTGTTAAAGTCAAATTGCCCCTCTAGAAAGGTGTTAAAATTAGTATTGCTACCTTTATTGTCCGTTATTAGTCTGGATGTAGCAATAGGTCTGGCGTTGCCTCTGGGGCGCTCACTCGCGAGGAAGGCATAGGTTTTTTTAGGGACAGTACGCTTCGGCCTGGCACCCGATGCATTGAACTCGTACTCCGATCCACATTTGCTGCTAGTGAAGCCAGTCTTGTTGGGTGCACCACACATCAACCGGGATCCATTAGAGGTTGTTCTCGCATCTCCGCCTGCTTCCGTCCGTCCGTGTAAACCTTCCTCGACACCACCATCCTGTCCTGTCTGAGTAGACTGGTACCACAGGTGTCGGAGGGAGTTGAATGGTTGGTAACCATTGACGTGGTAGACCTGTTCTCTAGTATTCCCCATGATGAAGGATTAAGAAGGTTTCAGGACTGTATACAAGAGATAGGTCAGGTCACTTGGGACAGGACGTTATTGATCATGGATTTTATGGAGATAGTATTAACTTATAATTACATTTTTTATGAGGGAAGATACTTTAGGCAATCCAAAGGCGTAGCGATGGGCGCTGCTTGCGCCCCAATATACGCAAATCTAGTCCTGTACAATTGGGAGAAGGAGTTTATTTTGGGATCCTCATGGATGGACCACATAGGATGTTACTACCACTTCCTAGATGATATCTTTCTTGTGTGGAAGGGGAACAAGGGAAAGTTAGATGACTTCCTTAGGTATATCAATTCCTGCAGTGATTTTTTCAAATTCACTATGAATGCAGACAAGACATCTATACCATATTTAGATGTACTGATCACATTACATGAAGGAAAATTTAAGTCCAACATTTTTAGAAAGACCACATTCAGTAATTCCTACCTACACTATACCAGTAGTCATCCGTGGGCCCAAAAGAAGAGCATTGTGAAGGGGCAATTCATTCGAGCTGCTAGGATGACGTCTGATAGTAGGGATTTGGGTGAGGAATTGGAAAAGATTGGTACTTTTTTTGTAGAAAGAGGATATCCCGTGAGTATGATCAATGATCTACGGACATACATCCAGCAACAATGGGGGACTAGATACACCCCTTTGCTGGGTGGGGGTACACAGTCTAATAATTTGAACCATACCAGTGATGGGGACTTGAAGGATAGGTATGGGAAAGCATGCATTTTACAGTATGGACCCCATTGTAAACAAATTAAAAACATAATTCAAAAAAATTGGAAGGTACTGAGAATAGATAAACGGGTCTGGGAGGTAGTAGGAAGTGAACCCCAGTTTGTACATAGGAATGGTTTGAATTTGAAATTTATGCTAGAGAACAAACAGATAAATACGGAACATGGTAGGGGGACGACAAGATGTGGCACATGCTCGCAGTGCCAATTTATTATAGATGCGCAGTATGTCATCTTGGAGAATTTTAATAAGACTAAAATACGTTTCCAAAAAGGGAACTGTAGAACCTCTAATTTAGTATACCTAGCCTTATGCACCTGTTGTCCCTGTTTCTACGTAGGCAAAACTACGAGGTGTCTACGTAATAGGATTTATGACCATCAATACAGCATAAGGAAACAGGACGAGAACAACGCGTTATGGAAACACATTAAGGCTAGCGAGGACTGTTCAAATTTTAGATTTGGTATTTTAGAGGTAGTTAGACCTAATGTTAGGGGTGGGGATGTTAAGAAATTAGTGAGCGAGAAAGAGGTGAGGTGGCAGGTGAAATTAAACGCCTCCACGCACCCTGGTCTCAATGAACACATCACTATCAAACCTATTTTAGAAAATCGTAATGCATAGGTTTTAAGTGCATTTTTCCAATGTTTTATTGTTTTACTGCATTATTGTTCATTGGAAGTTTGTCCATTTATGCACTGGCACTTTTTTGTAGGTACTAGCACTTTAAAATGTTTTCACTTTAAAATGAATTCGTTTGGAACATGTGATTTACCAATTAAGCAATGTTCAAATGTATTTAAGGCTGGTTGTTAGCTTTATTCAGTGTTCTGATGAAGTCCATTGTGGATGAAAGCGCTTAACCGTGTGTGCATTTTATTTACTGGATTAAATCTTGTGCTTTTATATCTTCATATCATGCTGGTGCATTTTTTCGCTGTGAGACAGGAGGCTGTGCTGCATACACATTTTTTTTGTGGACTGTTCTCAGTTTGGTCTTTCTTTATATGGATACTTCCCTATTTTTGTTGGCTGGTCCGAGTCTTGTGGCCAAAAAAGCATGGTATGAAGTATAACCTGGTAGTGCTGGTGTGCTTTCGAGAGCCTGAGCCACGTGTCTGCTACTGCACAGATATCGAGATTCTCCATACTGAGGAGAGTCCTGAGTGCATGCATTTTGAGGGTTAGACATCTGGTGTTGAGCAGCATTACTCTTAGTTTCTTTTACCTTGTAACATCTATGGAGGTGGGTTTGTCTTTTGAGCCTCACTTAAAAAAGGCACTATGGGAGTGGCAAGAGCCTTAGCCAGTATTTGAAAGTCCAGGGGTGACAGGTGCAAGCCATCCATAGCGAAGCTACGTGGCATGTCGAGCATGTCATCCCAGGCTGACAGACACCGTATTCCCTTTGAATGACACTAGTATGTTAGCCAACTGTTAAAAGTGATCAGTTTGTCTGTATACTGTGACATCATTCTTGGTAAGGGTAAGATGCTACACAAGGTCAGGGTCATACTGGCCTGGGCTACATGATCAGAGTGCTCCTCTATGTCTCTTGTCATGTAGTCCAGGGAGGAACGTCTGAGGTTATTCACACCAGCATGGACAATGATGGAGCCATTTTTGTACTTGCTTTGGAGTGACCTGAGTGCATGTGTTATGTGGCGGATCCTGGCACCCGACAGACAGCTCAAAGTGACATTCCCCTTGTTCAGCCTGGTGAGTGGGACATCAGTGTGTCTGACAATAAGTGTCACCTATTACAAGTGTATTAGGTGTGTTGTTTAGCCCTAAGGGCAGTGACTGTGTGGCACACTGACTTTGTGAACTATGTGATATGTGGGTATTGTTGTGGGGTAGCAGTTGTTTGGGCATCTGCTTTGGAGGCCTCTGCTGCTTAGGCAGAGTTTATTTAGAGCCTCCGAGTATGTTTTTGTGTGGTAATGTATTTTGATTGCTGTTGCTATAGGTCTATGTGAGACTGGATTTGTGGTGTGTGTGGTTACCTTCACCACCTGATAGACTGTGCCAGTCATGGGTCGAGAGAGCTCAGCCTCCTGTTTGTCTATATATTTGCATCTCTCACATATATCTGAGTTTGTTGGGAGGAGGAGAGGGTTGTCTGTGTACATAAGGCAGTTGTAACATTGCGTCAAAATTCCAATATTCACCAGCTGGACTGGAGAGTACACATGAAACCGACCTTTAGACATGCCAGGATATTATGATGACATACTCTGTTGACTGATCACAAAGGATCAGTAGGGTGTTAAGTGTGTAAAAGAGTATAACAGGGGTTTAGTGCTCAGGTTTGTCGGTGTTTTGGAAAGATTATCTGCGAAGGAGTACAGACTGAACCATGACACCTCCTTCAGC
The DNA here is from genome assembly GCF_019279795.1 of Protopterus annectens. NCBI lineage: Eukaryota > Metazoa > Chordata > Ceratodontiformes > Protopteridae > Protopterus > Protopterus annectens. The sequence goes on from NC_056729.1 coordinate 1,003,042,358, forward strand.
TATGTCATAAATAGCAATGTACACTCATATATTTCATACCTCTCAATTGTTCCTGATTTTCAGGGACGTCCCTGATTTTGACTCAAATTTTAGCTATGTCCCTCTTAATCCCTCCTAAAACTAGTGACTTTTGGAGGAAAGGTGGTGAATTACTCTTAATGAATAATGACAATAATTAAGAGTTATAGACTTTTTTTACTTCAGAAAATGTGTATTAATTCATATGCTCTGATTCTGTCAATGTTTCAAGTTAATAGCACTAATATTTTAAAAGTGTCCCTGATTGTCCCTGATTTTTCTTGACTTGTCCCTGATTCTGTTGAAATTTGTCCCCGATTGATTGAAAGGTCTGATATGTGTCCTGAGTCAGGGCCAACTGTACCTGACTGACAATGCCGACATCCTGTCAGACAGGCCCATATATACATACCCACCTCCCACTGACAAAAGGCCCTATCATCATACCAGGAGATATCACATGTAGAATGGGTAAACAGCTCCCCCCAAAGCCGAAAATATGGCATCAATCGGATTACATTGTTTCCCTATATGTGTCATGAGTGAACTACAGAGCAAACAGACCCTGCACCTGAACAGTCTGTTGAGCCTCACCCTCTCTACAGGATCTGAAACTGTTGAATGTGTTACAGCAACATATGGCACACCCCACAAGTGTTGGTGCACATCAGACCATGGGAACTATATTCCAATAAGCCTATGAAGTCTGATCTGCAAGGCCATGGAGTCCATCATGATTGAAGTCATAAACAGAGCTATTGGAAGCCGACAAACACACAACCCTACCAACTGTGGTATGTTCATGGGCAGATCATGGTTCCCAAACCTGCTAGACAGTTTGCAAGGCAGCCACCCAGGACATACATTACTGAAAGGAGCTACACACGTCCCACATAGACTTTGAATAGCCTTTATCAACATCCCAGACACGTGTCGCATACACAAAATCAACAATCTGTGCATAAATATGTATTGTTATATGAAGGAATGGCAATTTGTCCACAGATAGATCACACAAGCTAAGAATTGTGGAGTCTTGTTCAAGCTGTTAACACCTGCTGACCCACATGGTTCATTCCTGGGATTGCATAAAACAAAGTGCACATGTATTACCATGTCCAGTCTGATGATGTCAGCATCCTACAAATATAGCAGGAGAAAAGAAACCACCTAATAAAGCATATAGTGCGTTGTGTTAATGCGTATCTCTGTAGTATCATATCATAGTTAGGTAGGGGTTTGAATCCTGCAATTGCTGGGTGTGTATGTGTCTGTATGACTTTCTTTGAGAGGAATGCCCTTTTTGAAGACTAGGGAAACACCTTAAAAGAGGTTTATTCCTCTTTGGCAAGTCTGATGATGTCAGCATCCTACAAATATAGCAGTGGAAATGAAAACCCCAGTAAAGCATATAGTACATTGTGTTGATGTGTATGTCTCTAGTATCAAAACATCATTAGATAGGGGTTTGAATCCTGAAGTTGCTGAGTGTGTTCAGTAGTGTATGTGTCTGCATGACTTCCTTTGAGAGGAATGCCCTTTTTGGAGACTAGGGAAACACCTTAAAAGAGGTGTATTCCTCTTTGGCAAATCTGATGATGTCAGCATCCTACAAATATAGCAGTGGAAATGAACACCCCAGTAAAGCCTATAGCATGTTGTGTTAATGCGCATGTATCTATTGTCATAACACCACTTAGGTAGGGGTTTGAATCCTGCAATTGCTGAGTGTGTGTGTATGACACTGTTGGTCAATGCGGTGTGGGTTTTGTTTTTACTACGGTATGACATATCAAGATTAAAACAGTATGTGCATTGCACACATCAGGTATCTGTGTGGCAAATAAATATACGTACATGTGACCTCAATTAGTACATAGGTGTGTAGCCTGCATACTACATGAATACATTTGTTACCTTTGACAGATTGTGCCACTGCTTCTCAGATCATAGGTCACATATGTATGTATGTGACAAGGCCGGCCACTGTAGTGATCTGTGGCCAAGGTCATCTGTGTCACACACACCCATGACAGTTTCTATAGACTAGTGTGAGTGAGGGTACATGCCTGGGGTATATGTCAGACATGTTCATACACAACAAAGTCTGGCAATATTGGACAGTGATTATAGGTGTACAACAGCCTTGTGGATATGCATACAGGCCCCTAATTTCTTATGTGATACACCAAGGGACTTCACAATACCTTTGGATATGTGGATACCAAAGGACAGATGACATAATACTTGGCTGTATGTACGCATTGGTACCCGACATACATGTTGGGGGCTACCACCTATGTGGTACTGTCGGGATAGTATGTATAGTAAATGTGGATGACTATGCTATAGTTGGCTTAGAACTATACAGCATGTGTTGGACAACAGGTATCTGTCTGTATGATACCCTTGTGTAGGATATGTGTCCCTTCCAGAGAATGCATTGTAGGCCAATGCATGCATTTCCAGATGTGGATGGACATATCCCTAGTGTGTTTGCATATACCTAAGAGGGGTATATGCTAAACAGTTGTGGTCCCAGGAACGGGTGGCGGTCAATACCACTGGTTACTGTTATAGTATAGTACCGGAAGGATCCAGCTGTTACTGAGTTCCCTACATCTGTGTGTCAGTTGTCAGGACATCATCTAATGATTGGTTATAGTCAGGCTGTTGAAGTTGTGTATACTACCAGAATGCAAAACATGGAGAGATAGTAACAGTATCACCCACAGCATAGTGTCAAACCATGTCATACACACATGTGTACCCATGTTAGAACATATCTGTAGTAGAATGCATACTGGCCACCGAGAGATACTATGAGACGTTAACACTGTGTAATACAGGGTATGTCACACATCCCATCTGTCCACTATGCATGTACATGCAGACAGTGCACCCCCACCATGTTCACAGATGTACACCTGCTAATCCATACTGCACACATCACACACGTACTGTCCACTCACTAACACATGCTGGCAACACTATACACTTCAGCCAAGTGGCACATGGGCAGACAATACATACTCAGACTTAACACTGGTGTAAACAATACTACATTGACAATCATAGCTTTGATGCATCATGCCTGCTCAGATATACCTACAGGGATATCATTACACTTTCCTGTTGACAACATGCTAACATTGCTACACTGCTATAATGTCACCCTGTGCATCAGCACCATGTTAGCCTTTTCCTGCATCAATGTTACAGATGACAGGAGGTGGCACAGGTTTCATCATAGGCACAGGGTGTGTTGTTGGTTTGCCAGAGCCCGACATTGACCCATCCTATCAACATGTGTGTGTGTGTGTGTGTGTGTGTGTGTGTGTGTGTGTGTGTGTGTGTGTGTGTGTGTGTGTGTGTGTGTGTGTGTGTGTGTGAGGGACAACAGTACAGCATGGGCCAATGTTGATGTAATGTGTGTGTGTATGTGTGAGCCCTAGGTGTTTGGCTTATGTGTGTGTGTCTGCATGCACACAGCTCCACCATGTGGCTGCCATATAAGGGAGGTTGTGGGACAGCCACAGACTGTACCTGCCAGGCTGTATAGATCACTGTCTCTGGGTACGGACACGGTACCTGTGCCTGGCAGGGGTGCTACGGACAGTATCAGGTACCAAGCCTGACTGGGTACTATCATCAGAGGCAGTGGTATGTCGACTGGACCCATATCCCTGCTGGGACTAGCCAGAGCCATGTGCATGTGGCCTACTAGGACGGTCAATCGACAGACCAGCCCCAGCATTGCTGGGGCTGGTACTGCCACTACAGGAGCGGCTGTGATCTGTGGGTAGTCCGCGACTGCCAACCATTGATGTTGCTGGCATACGTCCACGTCGATGTCACAACCATCCCACATGGTCCTCGCTCATGGAAAACACATTGTGGAGGGCATCTAATGTCTCCCCCCAACATCTATCAATGACCTCGGTGTAATTATGGATGGCACCGGCAAGGTCATGGATACTGTCATTGATAGCAGTGTTATGGGCCCTCTGCGCCCTTAGTCCCTGCTTGGTGTACCGTTCCATACATGCCTGTGCCTGCATTACAGCCCGGAACATACCTGAGGTTGTAAGACCTGTGGGGGCACATCTGCCAGGGGCATTATGACCAGCGGTGCTCCCACGAGAACACCTGGACATCCACCTATGTGGTACCATTCCAGGAATCTGGGTATGGCTGCTGTGAGGGGATGCATGTGCCATGGATACCACACTATCCTGGTCAATGCTAACTGTATGCTGTCCCTCGGCTAAGGCCATTGGTGATGAGGGATGTATTGGCAGTATGAGTGTGCACATAGATGGGATGGAAAGCTGTGTACTGTCGATTGGCGGACCAACAACAGACCCTGTCAAACCTGCCTGTGCCACAATACATGAGTCATAATCTCCACTATTTGTGGCAGTGACTTCAGGTTCTCTGCTGCATTCAGCCAACCCAACCTCAGCACCTGTGAGAGGAAGACAGGAAACACACTTTACAATCTGCACATGATGTTATCACACATGCACACATGCACATATGCACACATGAGCACATGAACACATGAACACATGCACACATGAACACATGCACACATGCACACATGCACACATGCACACAAATACACTCCTCACTGCAGCAGATACATACACACACCAGCAATCCAAAACATACTCAATAGTGGTTGAAGGTGGCTGACAGTATCACAAGGCAAACAGTCACCTCACACGTGTCAGCATGCAGAATATGTGTTGCTTAAGACCATGCAGTGCGAGTGTAGACAGTCCTAGTTAATAACAGTATACATGGCTTTGATGCATGTGTGTAGTTGTTCAGTGATTGGCTACACCCTGGAACACAATGTGTACAAGGACACAGCGTTGCTGTGCAAGTATTATAAGCTCTGCAATGTCCTGTGCACCATCACTCACAGGTATACATACCATGGCTGCATGTGTTATCTGTGTGTCACATAGATTTCCATGTCTGATTACAGTGTCTGTGTCTGTAGCAGATAATTGTGGGCACAGGTGTAGCACATGCATGCTATGTACACACACGGGATGAGTGGTGCATGTATACGTGATGGAATACCAATGCTCGACATGGCCATTGTACAGTGGTTATGGTGAGTGTGGGATATATTGCAGATATGTCAGTGCCAGCCATGAAATGGCAAGCTACATGACTGCAACATTAAACATCACACATACCCAATGTGTGTCATGTGACCCATACACCCAATAGCATTCCAGGACATATATGTGTCACATTGTACAGAAGGCGACTGCTATGCATATTGTGTATAGTTGCATATGTTTGCACGCACACAACATGATATGCATATTGTGTATAGGTGCATATGTTTGCACACACACAACATTGAGGTGCAAAGCAATGACTGCTATTTGTAGTACTGTGGTCACTGTAACTGGATGGGGTGTAGTACAATGAACCATCATTATCATGCATCATGTGGTCACTCAAGGCTGATAATGTGTGACAGACCACCGCCTAGCATGCTGTACCTGAACTGCAGTGCCGTGGCTACGTTCACAATTACACAGCCACTTTGTACATGAGGTGCCCAATAGGGAGCATTGCCTAACATGACTGTATTATGTGTTGAAGAGTGTTGCACAGGCCCATGATAGGCCTCTACCCCTCAGGTATATTATGTGTGCTGTGTGGATGACATGTGGGATACTGAAGTGTGACCTTACAGCGGGTGTGTGGTTACGCCATGTGTAGCATGTTGAGGTTTACTCCATATGACAAACGTGTTATGTTGTGTACATCTGTATCAACTATGCCTATCCAATGTGCAGTACGGTGTTGCCACAAGTGTGTCTGATGCTCTGTGTATTGCATGTGATTGAGGCAGCTACTGACATTACTGAGGTGTGCAACGTCTTAAAGCAAACATGCACAGCATGCATTATGCGTAGGTGTGTTACGTGTACATGGCCTACACCTCACCTATGACATGCACATTTCATTACCAATATTAAAGTTATAACACACTCACCAGCATGGATCATCTGCCCTGCTGTCACACCAGAGGGACCTACAAGAATATGAGACAGTTTGTCAGTGGCCACAACTTTGGCATTGCTACTGTGGGTTTGCTAAACTACAGTAAAACAACAGTCGACAGTCACAGGTGTACAGATAATATTCCAAATATCAGTATTGCACAACACTAGGCAGCACAACTGCTAAACACACAGTACACATCTCACATATGCATAATCTAACAATACAGGTAACAGTAGTCTACAGATAGGGCATGTTACCTGCACGCTCCATGTGAACATGCTGGGTGGCTCTGGCCTCCATGACGACACATGTCTGTTGCAGTTGCTGTTGTTGGCCAGGAGCCACCATGCTTAGGAGCAGCTCCTCCACTCTGGTGAAGGGGGGATGACTGGCCATCCCACCACCTATGACAAGCTGTTGTCTATGGATATCAGATGAACACCGCCGGACATGTCTAATTAAATCACTGCAGTGATGGCGTACCTGCTCATATGTCTGGTTATGCATGCCTATGTCATTTACTCAACGAACAAGATCTTGCCATAGTGCAGTCTGCTGATGCTGGTGCTGGCTGCTTCTGGAAAACAGCAGGGAGTAGTGCTGCACCAGGCTGTGGTGGATTTTCTGTTCCTCCACATTGGTGGGCCATCACCCTGAAAGAGAAAAGAACAATATGTGGGAGCGAGTCCTGTGGCACACTTTACACCCTTAACTACAGATATCACTTAACTGCCATATACAGCATCTGTTTGTCTGTCAGAGGATACACACATTCAATACCACATATTGGTGCTCAGGCCACAACTGACTGATAGTGCCTGGCACACTCTATATATCAAACCACTATACACCAGTACCCGGCACACTGTTTGTGACACAATGCACAACCTCGCCACAGGGGTATATATCAAGCTAATGCATGAAGAAAGATGTCATCCATTGCAATGAATGTAAAGTACAGTTACAGTATTACCAGTAAACCACCCTAGTCATTGATGCCATACCCCTGCCTAACATATGTGCACAGTTGTTAATATAGATGGCATACTGCTGTAACAGAGTATACATGTTGCTAGATACACACGTATACCCTGTAACACACATATGATTGTGGGCATGGTACAGGCATAATTACACACACATCAGACAAACATACAACACACCAATGTATGCCAACCCAGATGAGCTTTACCTGTGTACCATACAGTACTGTGTGCCACTACTTACAAAACCTTATGCCTGAGGTATGTAATCTGTGCAGACTACAGGAAACACACAAGACAGTGTTTCCAAGCAATGTGAACATACACCACACTGTGCTGTTTAGGCCTACAGCTTCAGGTAGTACTACAGTTCATATGGGAGTTGGATTCACCAGCAGTGCCACTCACTAAGCATACATGTATTGCTTTAGCCTACAATGGGACACCACAGTCATCAACAAGGAACTACATCACAATGTATGCCATACTACTATGTCTGCCTAGCAATAACATACACATCTTTTGCTGGCATCACAGCTAGGACACAAACTACCATGTCAGAAACAAATTCACACTAAGCTATCACACCTTTACAGACCTTGCACACATTCACTGTCACACTCATTCAACCTCACATAGCAGGTATTGCACTGAGTACATGTGTGTGCACATCATGTCATAGGTAGGTAATATGCTATTGGCCCTAGGGCCTAGAGCAGCCTAGCCACATGCTACCCTGGTCTTTGACACACATGTAATTTGATTTCACTTACCCATGTCAACCAGAACCACAGAGGTGATTCCCAGGGTGTATTACCTATCTCCCAAACAATCATCAGGGGTATTTATGACAACTGCTAATGAGGAGCCTTGTTTGCTATTGATAGGTGGTTTATTCCAGAGTATGGCATATCTCTGAGATAGGAACCTATCCCTCCAGCATGTGCTGTTTAGTGAGCTGAAGAGGTTTAGGGCCCTAGAGCATGTAGCCCGGAAGGATTGTGATACGTTGACATGGTGGTTGTCCAACAGCTATGGGTGTGACATACCTCTGTATGTCTGGCAGAGGTCACCTCTGTGTGGGCGGTATGCAACACAATCTAGCTGTGGTTTTGTGAATCAGTCTGCATAGGGCATCTGTTTGAGGCCAGTATTACTCTTTGTGAGGTATCTCCGTGGCCTTTCCACTTGCTGTAGTTGTCATGTGAGGTACATACCACACGGGGCATTGTGATGAGTAGAGGGGAACACTGACCTATATTTCCCTAGATGACACACCTTTTGTGATGACACGTACCACATAGACAGATTACAAGACTAGTGTGGCACTGTGAGTATCAAAGGGGAGGCTACTGTCCACCTGTGTCCCATGTTCCCTTATCACACCTTTAGTGTTAGGTAGATTTCCACCTATGTGGTAGTTAATGGGTACAGTGTTTTGGAAAGGAGGGATGGCACTGCAGTATTGACATTGGTCTTCAGTCCATGCCTTGGTCACCATGCACCTGTTGCGGTACATATAACCCCGTGTGTGTGTCTCTCTCTCTCTCTCTCTCTCTCTATATATATATATATATATATATATATATATATATATATATATATATATATATATATATACACATACATCTAGACATCCATTGCTGTACATATAGATGTACATATAGACACATGTACAGTCCACCTTTCATGGTGGGGATATCAATTATGCAACAGTTGTGAGATATGCAGTTATGTAATAATATTGCACAGTGTTGTGCAGAATGCATTTTGGTGTCCTCAGCCCATGTAGCTTTAGCAGGCCTCGCTGGCTGTAACACAGCAGATCTGACAAATCAGTCCCACAGCTTTTAACCACCACATGACATATACCAGCACTGCATGCTGTTTTCTATGCCACACACTACAACCTACAGAGATATATGCACATACCAACCTTCAACAACATATATATGTCCACCCTTCACTAACAGTTGCAGTATGTCCCTTGCCCTATGCACATGTGCAGATACATATAGATACATATTGCTTCCACATATGGATGATTCACAGTATGTAGAGTACTCTTCAAGAACATCTACTACATGCCGGCAAATACATATGTGTTATGTGTACCTTACCTTTGTATTTCTCTGCTCCGTCTGTTACTGTTTTTTTTTTGTTTTTTTGGGGGTTTTCTCTGTCTGTTTCTGTTTCTGTCTCTGTCTCTTTTGTCTGTGTCTCTGTCTTTCTCTCGCTCTCGCTCTCTATCTCTCTGTTCCTGCAATGATATTATTGCATGTGTGGACAGCAGGTACAGCCTGCTTTTCTATGTATCTGCACATGTGCATGTGACAGCCTCTGCACCAGTTGGTGCCCACCATTTAGTAATTGCATGCAGCCTGCTGTGTGGTAATTGCAGTACTCATTGTGATTTCAGCCTACTGCTATAAAATGCTAGGTTAGGTAGGCATAGCTCTTTCAGCTTTCCAAGGTGGGGCCCATGCTTGTTTGCTCTGGACACCGTTGTGTCAGTGAGAAGGTTGGTATATGTCTCATATCTGAAGCTAGGGTTGTAGCCAGTGATATGCATGTTGTATTCAAACCTGAATGTTGCTGCTTCAAGTACACACTTCTCAGTGTAGACTTTTACTCACCCCTCCAAATGCTAACACAGGATACATGGGAGTATGTACTTTCTTTTTGAATTAGACAATTAACTACCATACAAAATTAGTTATTGCAATGTATTCCTCTGGCACATACACTGTTTGTGAACTGCTATACTGTAATTATTAAGTTACTCACTTCTGAACAGTTTGTCGTTTGTTTGTGTTGACATTAGCACAGGCTGCTCAAGACAACTATACGTATTACAGTACTGAGTATGCCTACCTACACCCTTGATTTTGCCTGAATACACAGGTATATAGTACTTTTGGGTAGGGGTGCAGAACTGCAGAGACCATTATTTATTATTGTGTGATGTTTAGCTTGCTGAACATACAGGGTTGCTGTGTACCTGTTAGTCTATCAAGGCAAGTAGTCTGTCTGCGTAGCTCCCACCTGTGGACATATCCAGATGGTAGCCAGAGGTTAGCCTATTATTCTTTGTCTGTGCACCACACCAGTCTTTTCAACACTGGAACAATGGCATTGTCACAGTTGGTTGCTAGCAGTACATGGCTACATGCTTTGATATTTCTGTGTTGTACTCCTACATAAGGCCATGCTTGTGGAACTCCTTCCAAAGCTATTTGCAGAGTGTGTAACAGCAGAAATGCTGATATGCCTGTGTATTTCTGCCTCTGCCAGGCCTCAGATACTCTCAGATATATATTTGAACAGCCTCAGGGAAAGGTACATATAAGTGAGATACACCTGTAATATATTACAGACATATTTCAGTTGAGACTTCGAGGGAATCGGAGCATATGTATTACTACACCTTTTCTGACATGCAAGCTGTGTCTACTCTAACTTATTGACATTATTCATTAAGTGTGATTCCCCACTTTTCTGCCTAATATTAGTACTTTTCAGAGTGATTCAGAGGGGCACAGCTAACATTTGTTTACGAATCAGGGACATCCCTGTAAAGCAGTTACAGTTGGGAAGTCTGGCCTCTGCCCTATTCAACTATGCCAGTGTTTATCCTGGTCTGATACTGTGTGGGATTTGTAAGGTGCTACTGTAACATTATTCCCTGCTAGAATGGCTGGTTCTCTTTTCACAGTCATGTCATGCAATTCCACAACAACTGCTGGTAAAGACCCACAGAACAAGATTTGTGTTATGGCATTCCTATTTTCCCTTTACATTCCCTCATTGTAATGCATGATATATTTGTTTCAACAACAAGTTATTGTATATTTGCTGTGGCTTAGTGGTACTTCAAGCAGTCTAGTGTGTCCAAGGTCTGGGGTTCCAGACTGACAGAGGTGTTTTATTTTGCTGCTGAGCAGAACAAGGGCCCTGACACAGAGTGACTAAGGCACTTTTAAGCAGTTGTAAGCATCTTTGCACGGGTTTGCGAGATGCTTAGCAATGCTTAGCTAAGCGCACACATGCGCCCACTCTCTCAAACCCGCTAACTACTGCTTAAAAGTGCTTACTCCCACTAACCTCCGAGCTAATTTCTTTGAAAGAAAAGAAAATGGGGAGATAGGAAAGTGGTGAAAATGGGGGCACAAAGAGGGAAAGACAGTAGGAAAACAAGCTTGGGATGTGCAGGACGGGTGTAGGGAAGTTCCATAGCTGCCCATTTCTTTACCAGCAACAGCTGTGCATATGCAATAAATTTGGAGTGAAATTTGAAACCTTCCACCCCTGGGAGAGGGGTGAGGACAACAAAGTATGTTGTACTGCCAATTATAATTATCAGTTTACATGTCCAGTGGACATGTGTGCGAAATGGGCAGCTATGTATGGGGCATAATATTTTGTGGGTACAGATTGCCCTTTTTTTTTTTTTTCAAGTGAGAGTGGAAATTGAGATAGAGGAAGTAGGTATATTTGGGGAGGTAGGTTGGGGAGGTAAACAGACAAGACAAACAAGATGCATACAGGGGAGGTGTATGCCACATGGGGTGGGTGAACACAATTGATGGGGATGGATGTTTGGAAATCGTAAGTCCATTAGCCCACAGATGATAAGAGTGGAACTGAGATCCCCACCCATGGGCAGTCACCACTGCACCTTCACAGCCCCGAGGGTGGCTGTGCTGGGGGCTGCCTAGGATGAGCAGGCTCACCCATGAGACCCGCCACTCTCGCCTCGAGCTGGCGTAGGGGATCAGCGACTGAATGCTGGATCTCCCTACTCACCACATCTCGGACCCTTCAAAGGGTGACAGGTGGCCCTTCTCCACCCACGCTTGCACGGGGGGATGAGCCCCATCCCCTGCAGTGCTTCCACCTGAAGGTGGAACAGGACCAATGGAGGAGGGGAGCCTGGGCTGGGCACCGGACCTGCTGGTGCCAGGTGTACTCGCCAGCTGAGGAGGGACAGGTGGGTCTGCTGGGACTGGCCTTCCCATACGTTCTGTGATTAGGTGTGTTTAATTACAACATAAACAACAGCATTCCAAATTAGTTGTAACAGCATGCAGTAATATTCCCATTAACCCAACACACCAAGGTTCCAACAGTTGAACAGCAAGCATAACACATGCATATATTGAACGACAGTGGACATTCCAAAAGCATGCAGGGATGATTGGTAGCAACAAGCCTCCATGATTGTGGTGTTTGAACAGGGCACATGCATCAAAGTAAATGCAGATATTTATAGAACAATAGGACATATGTCCCAACAAATGTTTTGAGATTACACATACCCATTGAGGTGTGGAATTGCATGGTTTATGCACATACAGTAGGATGTAGAAAGAAACCTCAATTAACATCTTATAAGTACTTTTAGTCTACACTACATTCCTATTGACTGCAGGTGTATATCCCCTACATGTATTATTACACTTGCCAACATGCATTAGGTTGTGTAATGGGTTTGGCTAGTTCATTATATACCTGACCTATATCTGACATACTAACTGTCCAGGATGCAGATGTTACTGCTACATATTTATTGATTGTATTTATATTTCTTTATCTACATATCTGGATGTGTTCACATGACATTTTCAGTTAGATTTGTACAGAACCCTACATTTCGTGTAGCACACTCACATTTCTAGGGATCTAATTAGCAAGCTACTCGTGTGCCAGATTTACTTATGTATGCCAGCCAGTAACTGACTGTTGAGGACTGTATATATGTTTCACAGCTACTAGCACTTACATCAACCACTTTAGATGGGACTGCCCAACTGTTGATTGCCAGCACTTATTAACACAGTACTATATGTATAATGCAAGGGTACAACAACATTTCAAAGTAAGTGACACAGACACACTCCAGGTTTTAAACCTTTATTAATTACATTACACACTTTTCCACAGGCTCTCTCCTTTATTTGATATTACAGTGCATACAGAAAACATATTCAAGACATATTATACCTTTATTAATAGGTTAGAACACTCTTTTTTCAGGCTCATTCACTTATTTTATATGACAGTACCTGCAGAGATATTATTCCGGACATATTTTACCGTTCTTAATGGGTTACTACACTCTTTTTCTGGCTCTCTGATTTATTTTATATAACTACATGCAGAAGACTTGCTCGGGGCATTTTATGGCTGTATTATTGGGCTTTTTTTGATTATTTTTACAGATTACTGTTTTTACAATTTAATATATATAAAGCACTTTGTCTATTCAGTATCTTCACAAATCCTTATCTGTTTAAAAACTTTCATTTGTCTCTGTAGTGCTTGCTGTCTTATAGGCTATTTTGTCCCACCCTCCCTCCCTGTTGGTGTCTTGCTCTTATACTTGGTGGCTTTGCAGTTGCCTGCCCCTACTGTGACACACCTCCCAGTCTAGTTTCATTAGCTCATTCTGCTTAATACAGAGAGAACATTTGATAAGGCCTTCTGTTCCTCCTTTTTCCCTTTCAAAAAGTAAAACAAAACTTTTTTTTTTCTCTTTCGCCTGAACCTTCTTGTGTTCTGACTGTCCTTCTCAAACAAATTGGAAATATACAGTATATTTCAGAGCATTTGTTATAACTGTATTTGCTATAACTGATTTAAGTATTTTTTTCTGGCTTTTTGATTATTTACTGCTTAGCGACTGCATTTTAGCCTGTTTATACAGCTCTGCATTCTATTTAAACTGTTTTTGTGTTGATTAACTGTTTTGCACTTTTAAAAAGTTATTTGTTGCTTAATTTTACCTGTAGGCTAACACACTCAAGTGCGCTAGCCGTTTAAAAGCATTTATAGCATTTACTGTCTGTTTTTCCTCTGTTTTCTGCAAAAAAAAAAAAAAAAAAAAATAATCTTGTTTTCCCGCCTTACTGAACTAGAATAGTCCAGTCTTCAGAGTTTGCTGATCTCTGGGCTTTGGCTTGGTTCCTGTGCTATTCCATATCCTTATTTGGATAAAGGGAAGCTTCTTTGTTCACCAGTGGGAGTGGGGAGCACTGAGCAGCCAATTTGTCCCTAGAGCAGTGGTTCCAGCCAGAAACTTGTAGTCTACTGGCCATTTTGGGTCAATTCCTAGCTCTTTTCAACCCCCTGCTATAAAGTCCGCTTTAGCGCGCTTTTGCGTGATTTAGTGCGGAGTTGCCCATAGAGAACCATCGGGCAGCGCCGGTTAAACAAGGTTAAACTATTTCTGGCTCCGTAAAGTCTGCTCTTCAATTTTTCCCTTAGAACTTCTCTACTTGCAATCTAAACAGTCTATTCTCTATCTTAAAAGCTCAGCACTTGCTCCTAAAGCATTTTTATATAGGTAAAGTACTTGTATACTAAACAAAGTACTACATTAGCCTAGAATCCCCTTGAGTACCCATTTCCCTATAGGTCCCTTCTGACTCAGTTACACAGCAAACTTTTTAACTTTTTCTAGCATGTCGAAGGGTAAGTTGCTAGCGTCCTCTCCTGTTCAGCTGCTGAATCTGGGCATCTTGAGGCAATGTTACAATTGCCTCATGTACACAGACAACCCACTCCTTCTCCCACAAAACACAAATACATGTGAGAGATGCAACTATATAGCCAAACTGGAGGCTGAGCTCTCTCAACTCAGGACTGGCAAGACCAGACAGGAGGAGAAGGAAACCACGCACACCACAAACCCAGTTTCACATAGAACTATCACAACTGCAAAACAAACACATAAACACATAAAGACATACTTGGAGGCACTGATCAAAATCTACCAAAACTACAGAGGCCTCCAAAGCAGGCACCCAAGCAACTGCCACCTCAAGACATAAGACATGCAACACATAGTTCTCAAAGTCAGTGTGCTAAACAGTCACAGCCCTTAAGGCCAAACACAATGCCAGACACACTTGTTATAGGTGACTCCATAGTCAGACACACTGACATCCCACTCACCGGACTGAACAAGGAAAAGATCACAGTAAGCTGCCTGTCAGGTGCTAGAATCCGCCACATAACACAAGCACTCAGGTCACTCCACAGCAAGTACAAGTATGACTCAGTCATTGTCCATGCTGGTGTGAACGACCTGAGACGTACCTCCCTGGACTACATGAAAAGAGACATAGAGGAGCTCTCAGATTATGTAGCCCAGGCCGCTATGATCCTGACCCTGAGCAGTATCCTACCCTCACCAAGAATGATGCCACAATACAGAGACAAAATGATCAGCTTTAATAATTGGCTTAATTACTGGTGTCATTCTAAGGGGATCCAATGTCTGTCTGCCTGGGATGACATGCTTGACAAGCCACACTGCTTCGCAAGGGACGGCTTGCACCTGTCACCCCTGGGCTTCTGGATATTGGCAAAGGCTCTTGCCTCCCCCATAGTGCCTTTTTTAGGCAATGCTCAAATGATAAACCTACCGCCATAGAAAACAAAAATGGAGAAAAACTAAGGGTAATACTGCTCAATGCCAAAAGTCTAAACCTCAAGATGCACACCCTTGAAGCTCTCCTCAGTATGGAGAACATTGATGTCTGTGCTGTGACTGTAACCTGGTTCAAGGCTCCTGAGAGCACCCCAGCACTATCAGGTTATACCTCATATCATGCGTTCCGGCCCCAAAATCCGGACCGAACCACAAAAGGAGGGGGAGTATCCATATTCATAAAGGATACCCACACCTCCAGGTTAGTGGCAACGCACGAAGCATCGGAGACCATCCAGGTGCAATTAACCATAGGTAAAAATGCCCTACAGTTTGTAACATGCTACAGACCACCTTCTCAAACTCAGGAAACCCACACAGCCTTCCTGAAGACACTGGAGAGTATGAATGTCTCTCCAAACACCATCATATTGGGTGACTTCAACTACCCAAACATAGACTGGGAACATTACTCAAGCCCCAACACCCTAGCCCAAAGGTTCCTTGAGTTCATAAACTCAAATGCTATGGAACAACTAGTCACCATTCCCACAAGAGGAGAAAATATACTAGACCTGATCATCACAAACATGGGGACAAAATGCTCCACACGAAGTATATCCCTCATTGGTGAGATCAGACCATAAATTAATCTCACTGGAGATCCACATCCGCCTCACCCCAGCAAAAAGACCACAGTGAAGAACTTCTCAAAAGCAAACTTCACACTTCTTAAGACTGAGTGGTATCCTTCAAGGCCCCGAGCCAGTGGAAACCACAACCCACACTGCTGAAACCCTTACAAATGCCTTCTACGAGCACCTCCAGGAATGTATGGATCAAGCAATCCCTAATAAAATCTAGACCCTTTCCACCAAAGGCAGGCGCCCGGTCTGGTGGACCCCAGCCATAAACAAACTCTACAACAAGAGGAGAAAGCTACTACATGACAGAGCAAAATCCCTAAAAGGGAAGGCATCTCTGATCAATACTAGCAAAAAACTACGATCACTCATAAAATTATCCAAGGCCAACTTTGAGAGAAAAATCGCTAATGACAGAAAAGACAATCATAAAGCCTTCTTTAGCTATGTTAGAAACCTGGGTGGAAACTCCCAGATATACTCAGAATTAGTCCAAAATGATAAAAAAATCACTGAACCCACAGATATTGCCAACATACTGGCAGACAGGTTCAGTGCAAATTTCTCCCCTCCCTCCCCCCCAAAAGGAGAAATATCTATCCCACCAGAGTCTAGCCTCCCAAACATCTCAGATGCCCAGGTGAGAGCTGCTCTCTCTAAAGCAAAAAACACAGCATCAATGGGACCGGACGGTGTACCCGGCTGTGTGCTACACGAACTCAATGAGGAACTAAACCCACACATAAGGCTGCTGTTTAATCTTAGCCTTACTACAGGATACGCACCAAAGAATGGCGTGACGGCAACTGTGGTCCCACTCCACAAAGGTGGTGCTTCTAATGGACCCTGGAAATTACCGCCCCATAAGCTTGACGAGCCTTGTCTGCAAAGCTATGGAGAGGATCATAATGGAACTCATAAATAAAGACATTGGGGACCTACAGACACTGGATCCTACCCAATTTGGCTTTGTCAAGGGCAGATCCTGCTTCTTGAACTTGGTCGACTTTTTCAAAACAGTCACTAAGGCCATTGATGAGGGTAAGGCAGTTCACACAGCCTACCTTGACCTAGCAAAAGCGTTCGACACAATACCCCACTTGGGCATCATAGAAAAGCTCACCAGCTTAGATGTAAACCCATATGTCACAAGATGGGTTGCAAACTGGCTCAAGGACAGAACACACAGGGTTAGAGTTGCTGGTGCCATGTCAGACTCTAAGCCAGTCACAAGCGGTGTCCCACAGGGCTCAGTCCTGGGCCCCCTCTTGTTCAGCATTTATTTTTCTGAAGTGCAGGCAAACATAGGGGGATTGTGGCTGACAAAATTTGCAGATGACTGCAAACTGGGCACCATAATTGACACTCCATCAGACACAGACATCCTCCAGAGAGGTCTCATAGAAATGGATAACTGGTGCCAGAGCCATGGCCTTAAGCTAAACGCCAAAAAATGTATAGTCATACCCTTTGGGAAAAACAAGGTAACCCCTAATTACCACATAGGTGGTAATCCATTAAACACGGAAGAAGTTATCAGGGACCTGGGGACCCAAGTTGACAGTAACCTCTCTTTTGACACTCACATTGCCAAAGTGGTTAGGAAGACCTTCTACATTGCCCACCTGATCATGAAGGATTCACATCCAGATCAGGAGAGGTCATTGTACCCTGTACTCTTCATTTATCAGACCAATGATTGAGTACAACGCCCATTCGAATGTACCTTACCCGACACCTGCAGCAGTTGGAAAGACCCCAAAAGTTCCTCACCAAAAGGATAAAGGGGCTCAAACATATGTCATACGATGCCCGACTGAAGAAACTCCAGCTCTATTCAGTAGCATACCATCTGCTCAGAGGTGATCTGTGCCTGACATACAAGGCCATGTCCAACCCGGAATTAATGGACATGCTCCACCTCAAAAAATCCAAATCCACCAGAGCCACGAGAGCAAGAGATTTAAACCTCAACACAGATATAAATAGGACATGCTGGAGGGACAGATTCATCACCCAGAGACTCCCTACACTATGGAACAGAATCCCAGTCCATGTGAGGCAGAGCCCCTCACTGACTCTGTTCAAGAGAAATCTTGACGAGTGGATGGGAGATCATAGGTTTACCCCGGGAATCATATCTGTGTCACTGCTGGACAGAGGCACAGCAAACTAATGGGTATAGTATTCTCATCCTAAGGGGTGGTGAAAGCCACACACACTCTGGCTAGGCTTATAAATGCCCTAGGGCAGATAGCCTAGTATGAACCTATGAACCTATGAACCTACAACACTTTCTTTCAGGCTCTCTCACCTATTTGATATAACAATACATGCAGAATAATCACTAACCTGCCTGGTGGTGCAGCCTTAGCAGCCTATCTGCATAGGCTTGCTGATTCACAGCACGGACACCTGCAGCTGTGAAGTACATGAAGGGATATTGATACATACCTATCCATTATGCAGAATCAATTTTCATTTCTTACATACTGCATTCCATGGCTACCTACTCAGTTGTGGGGCATCTTGCATCCCACGGGCCTCCTGTATCCATTGGTTCAGGCGGTCCTGCTTCTGTCTCTTCAGGTCTGCATGGTGGTGACAGACCTGCTCACCAGTCCAAGGAATGCCTGTGACACTGGTGGGGTCATGAGCTAACCGGTTCCAAGCCTCTGCCTTGTACTCCGTCCCTTGGAACTGGCCCTGCAGGAGTCTTGACTCATGATGGTGGACAAGGAGCCAAACCATGTATTTCGACTCCTTGATGCCCCAAAATTGTGCTCGGAAGTGTGTAACCTCTCCAGCACCAGCCATTCTAACTGCAGATGTGAGCTACAATCAGTTATGATGAGTATTCCCGCCTATGGGGCTTAAATAGGCCGCATTTCCCGCACTTTTTTGTGATTGGCCATTTTTGAAAATTCTCAGCTGACTGCAGACCTGCTTAGTAATGGTTAATCTACCATTTATAAGTATATGTATGTTAACAGTGGCTGCTTATCCTATGCTGTCATGGCTTAGTGGTTCAGTACTTTGATTATGGTGCCCAGAGTCCTTGGTTCGAACCTTGTCATTACATTTTATTTTACTACTGTCCAGACAGGCTAGAGGGTGTGGCTGTGTTTAAGCAACTTTGCTCTACGTTGCTCCACATTGCCCTACGGTGCACTGGTTGGTGTGATGCGCACCTTCACGCAAATTTAATGCACTGGGTACAGCGCTATTTAGCTATGGGCAACTACATTGCACTGGGTAAAGTGCTGCTTAACTACGGGCACCTATATTGCACTGGGTACAGCGCTGCTTAACTGCGGGCAACTACATTGCGCTAGGTAAAGCGCTGCTTAACTGCCGGCAATTATATGTCAGGATCCTTTATAAATATATATTTTGTTCACTGATACATAGGCCATTTCAATGCTTTTTAGTAAAATTTTAATCATATATGTCAGGAATTATTTCATATACTAATTTAGAACATAAATAGGAAGGGGAGTGGTGGGACTCAAACCGTGAATGCCTCCTCTTTGTGTGAATGCTTTACCATTATGTTATTTCTATTTGGCATAATTTGCATAAACATTCTTTCTTATGCTCTTCCATGTTGGGATTGCTAACTGCAGCTAAGCAATGGGCACACCCGCGCACACACGTGCAAATACGGGCAGCTATATCGGGAATTAGAAAAATAAATTAAATGTTTTACTTTTTATAACTGTGCTGGGGGTTTACAATGTCAGGGAGTGTGGTGTTGGGTACATGGACATTTGAGCGGGCTCGCTCTTGTGTGTTGACATTTGGCATTTCGGACACTTGCAGGGGCGTGGACCTTTAGAATGCTCGGCAGTCGGACACGCCCACTGCTTTCCTGCATGGTCCAGGTTAGACTTGCAGTTGCGTCAGCATGCCCTCATAAATATCCATGGCACGCTGACGTCATACCATTCAACTGCAGCTTCCAGGTAAGACTTATTTAGTCTTACAAGGAGGATTCGTGAATCCGGGGAATTATTCTGATATTTTTTAAAATAAAAAGTGAGCAATGGGTAGCAGTCCTCAGCTATGCTTAGCCGTTGTAAATAATAATTAAATAAATAAATGTGAATGCTAAGCAGCATTCAGCCCAGCTAACCAAATTTGCACACTGTTAAGCAATGCTCAGCAATTACCCCTTTAAGCACTGTTCGTCTCAGCTTAGCGGATTTGCACACCACGTAGCTGAGCTTAGCATTTTCAAAATGGTGCAATGATGGCAAAGGGTGGGAATATAATCTTATTTAAATGGTGCAAGAGGAAATACAGCATGGATTTGTTGTAGCTTGCTCTGAGTAGGAACTACATCAGGTGTTGGTGAGGGCCCGTGCTTTTAGGCATAGCGCTTGGGCACATTGGAGTCCAGAGTCATGGCTGGGCTCCTTGTAGCAAACCATGATGACAGACTGCTGCAGGGCTAGTACCAGGGCTCACAGTATAAAGCAGAGGCCTGGGACTATCTGGCATGTGATCTCACCAGTCCCACTGGCATCCCCTGAACTGGTGAGCAAGTACGGCATCACTTAATGAGGAAGAAGTGGGCACTCTTGGTCCAATGGATCCAAAATGCTTGGGACAACCATGTTCAACAGTTTGTAAGTATCCCAGATATAGCTGTACCAAATTATAGCCTGAGTATGTGATAGACAGGTATGCAAAATGTTTGTTTTCTCCCCCTACAGCTGCAGTGGAGAGGGCTAGCAATGCTGAGGCCCATGCAGACAGACTGACAAGGCTGCACCAACAGGCTGGTGAGTACAGATCTACCTTGCAATATATAGTGAAATGAATAAGGATTAAATTGTTTACTGTGTTCGTTGTCTAATGATTAAAGAAATGTTTGACAGTAGAGCACTGTGTCATATACATACAATAAAAACCTAAACCACCAACTGTTGTTTATTCTGGTATGTTGTTATAGAAATAGAATGTGTACAGGTTCTGCACAGAACATATGGCTTTGACAGCATGAATTAACAGAGGTTGTTCTGAGAATCAGCTAGTGTGCAAAACAGTAAATTGTGGAGCTGTACATCAAGTTATGGATAAAATATGACATATGTTATGCACTAAGATCTGAACCCTGAATACTAATGTCAAATATATTATAGTGTGTCCCCTATTGCAGTGCCTTGTGTTAAACATTGCTTTCCAGATCATGTAATTTCAAAGGATTACTATACAGTACACTATTTGTCATGCATGAATCTCAGGATTATAAGGTCAGACTGTCTAACCCACAGAGTATTAGGCAGAAAACAGTCAAATAAAAGATAGCAGCTCCCTAGTAGTGCAATATGATGAGTAACAGCCCGGTAGTTCATTTTAGCACATCCAGACATGGTTTGAATCCAGGGAGTGGTACTGAGATATGTGCATCTATACACTCAAGAAATCTTGAATATTGGTGGAAACAGTCAGATAGTGGTAACAGATATTTTCTCCACAGGTCTTACAGGTAATGAAATGTTTGTAGTAGCTATTTGAAGGGTATAACAATACACCATGTACAACTGTCCCACTGTCCAGCCCTATGCCTGCAAATGACAGCAGGATAGGTGCATACACCGTGCCCTCTTTGTGATACATGTATTTCAAGTGTCATGCTGTCATGGCTAGTGATCACTACTGCCAATCACATTGGACACAGAGAGGAATCCAGGTGAACTATGCTAGTGGCAGACTCACACAAGGTCATTGCAGGGTACCCCTTCTTTTGCAAGTATGTAACCCTGACATGTACACGCCCCCTCCAGTAAAGTAGCCACAGTTCACCCAGTCTACCCCATACCACTACAGGTTAACAGTCTAGCAGGCATGTATGTGCCACAGAAGATATGGGCCATAGGTAGATGTAAAGTGAGGGCAGAACTGTAGAGTATTGAATGGTACTGTTGTGAAAAATAGAAGCCGATACAGTTGTTAATGGACTTTTTATTCTCTTCCCCACCCATAATCTGCATAAATAGTTATTATTCATATACTATGGGTATGTTGTTCTCAAAACCTATTGCTGGGACACGGGTTCTATTATTGTTCATATATTTCATTGGTTGCATATTAACATACCTTGTCCAAATGCCATTATTGGTGGCCTGTTGCCGTCAATGTAACTTGCATACTGTTAAAATGTTTACTCCTGTTCCATTTATGCATGGCTTCTGTTTGCTATGCAGCTCTTTCAAAGCTGTTGGTTTGGGTTAATGGGAACACCCACACATGCTGTTATAACTAATTTTGAAATGTGTTGTTCATGTCTAACCAATATATCTTGGAAAACCACAACACCATACCACGTTTGGGAAGGCAGATCCTGGTGGATCCACTTGTCCCACCCCATCTGGCCATGGCACCAGGCTCCAACACATTTGGGACCCAACCCAAAACATCCACCTCCACTGCTCCTGCACCACCTTCAGGTGGAACCACCTCAGGGGATGGGGCCTGTCCTCACCCTGAGCACAGGTGTGGAGAGGAGCCCGTCACCCATAGAATGTTCTGGGGTATGGTGCACAGTGTCATCCACTCTAAGTTGGGTGGGCAGCTGCATGAGGGGCAGGCTGCCCTCTTGTCCAGCCCCCAGCACAGCCACCTTCGAGGCCATGAAGGTGCAGTGGTGACTGCCCATAGGTGGGGATCTCAGTCCCACTGTATTCATTTGGGGGCTCATGGGCATCTAATTCCCAACCACCTTCCTCATCCAAGGTGTTTACCCCCTCATGTGTCATATACCACCCCTGTCTGCTGTCTTGTGTGTCTTGTCTGTCTGCAAATGCCACCTAACCTACCCAACCTTCCTCCCCAAACATACCTAGAGCCCTTGCCCAACATCCCACTCTCACCTAAAAAAGGGAGGCATCTGTCCCATACATAGCTTTACATTTTGCCCCCATGTAAAGTGAAATTAATCAATCTACCCACAAATTATTCAACAAATGTCTATCACCAACACCCTTCCCTGTGGGGTGTGAGGCTGTAACTTCCAAATCCTACACATTATTTACAGCTATTGCTGCAGAAGAAATAGAGAGCTATGGTTCTTTCCTACACCCGTGCTGCTCATCCATGGCTAGTTTTCCTAATGTTTTACCCCCTGCTTGCCCCCATTTCACCACTTTCTTATCACCCTTTTTTATTTTCTTTGATTAAAATTAGCACAGGTATAAGTGGGAGTAAGTGGTGCTAAGTGAAGCTAAGAGGACTTAACCGTCTGTTAGCATCACTTAGCTTTGCAGAAAACTGCACAGACCCACTTGCAACTGCTTAAAAGTGCTTTAATCACTCTGTCTCCATCAGCCCTTGTTCTGCCACAACAAAATAATCTGCCCTACCCAGTCTCAAACCCAGGATACTGTCCACTATAATCAGAGCAATGTACCAGTACACCATCATAGCTAAACAGATTTGTAATGCTTTTACAAACATATCATGGATTACAGTTATTTAACATGAGTGAAAAAAGTCAACACTATCAAGTCTCGAACACAGGACCCTTTCTACTACAATCACAGGAACATACTTCTACACCATCTAAGCTATAGCATTTCGCAATGTTTTTACAAATGTAGAATGCACTACAGTCATTTAACATAAGGGAAAAATATATATCCATAGTACTCTTATATACATATATATGTATATATAAATACAAATATATGAATATATCTACATATATATATATATGTGTGTGTGTGTGTGTGTGTGTGTGTATAAATATATATATGTGTGTGTGTGTGTGTGTGTGTATATATATATATATATATATATATATATATATATATATATATATATATATATATATATATATATATATATATATATGTGTGTGTGTGTGTGTGTGTGTGTGTGTGTACACATATGTGTGTGTGTATATATATATATATATATATATATATATATATATATATATATATATATATATGAAAACAATCTTTTGCTGTGAGACATCTGCAAAAATCCTGACAAAGTGGGGGGATAAAGGGAAAACAATAGTGACATATTTTAAATATGGCTGTTATATGCATAGAAGTCTGCTAGAGTAGCATGGTTTGATTTAACACATATTTCCTGATAGATTCTAGGTCAGAAACCCAAATGATTGTCATAATTTACTGATGTCACTGCTCACATCATCCCAGTGATTTGTCAGAAATGCACAACTGTTATAGGTAACAGACCAAAGATATGAGTCACGCATATGGACAGACATCTGAACAGTGGAGAGGTATGACTGTGGTCATGTAACAGAAGAGAAAAAACACTGAGAGCTGCCAACCCTTTCACCCAGCACCCTCTGAACCACAGTAAGTCCAACATGACACTACCCTAAATCAGCTCTGGGGACTTATCCATGTATCTCCAAATATATCATGCACTACAGGGATGGAACTGTTGGGAAAAGTAGACATTGGTGAGAAATTGTCCGCCCACAACCATTTGCACCACAGTCACAGCAGCATACCAGTACCCTAAATGAACTCTAGAGTAGAAAGATTGTTTGAACAAACATATTCTGATTGCCAGTCACACACTACACTGGCATATACTGGCTCAACTCACAGTCTACTGGGAATCCTGTGTTTTACAGGACATTTCTCAGTCTGCCCCTACAAACATATACACCTGATAGATCACCAGCAACTCTAGCAGCATGCACAATCAGATAGAAAAGGATCTATGACAATCACATCTGCTACTCTCCCTACTCAGCCAAAAAACATTTACACACAACACTGCTACACGGTCTTGGCAGTCTGTTAACAATGGCCAGACTTACATAACTCAGCTGTGCAGATTTCCACAGAATGTCCAGGGTGTGGGACCATATTTATGGCCACTGCTGCATACTACTTCCAGGAGTCTCCTAAGTCACTGGCATGATATCAGGAGTGCGGTCACTAAATAACGATATACCATAAATCTGAACCTCTTACTGCAAGATATCTGGACAAAGCATTACATTCTTGGGGGACAGGGTGCAGAAAAGAGAGACATATCTCACAAAATGGTGTTACAAACTGAAACAGTTGCTGGTGTTACAGGGTTTGTTGTAACATAACAGCCCTCAAGGATATGATGTCTGAAACACTAATGGATGTCAACATTTACTGACTACAATAAACACATTATCCTACTGATTTCTCAAAAACAGAAATTGTCTGAGGAACAGACCAAACAGAACAGGCAAACCTCTAGACAATCTGTGGACATCTGTACAGTTGAGAGGTATGTCAGAGACATATCACTGTCAGATGTCAGGTCACGCAGAAAATGCATGTCCAGACAAACCGTTAATCTAGCAATCCTCTATGTGTATAACAGCAATACCTACTTACAATCTGTACCCAATTTTGGAGCTTTTCCCCCATGTTGTTGGGCTGTCTCCACATGTCTTGTCCTTAGAGGTATTTCCACCTACTGTCTGTGAAGCTGTAGCCCCCACACCTCCATAATGTCCTCCATAGGCAAGGAAAATGGGCAAGGGTCACATGAAGGACTTAATTATAGCTCTGTGTTGCTATGGTTTTGGCTAATAACAACACAGCTGCTCTGGATGCAAGTAGCAAGTGGGAGACAGATTGGTGCACAGGCTATCACCTGCTCATGAGCATTACCTACAAAAGGCAAGCTGCTGCCTATGCAACACAGGTCTGAACTCATCTACACAAAGATAGGCTGTGACTACACAAACCTAACCATTTGCATTATTCTGAGGAAACGCTTCAGCACTATAATAGGTATGTCAATCATGTAAGCATGTAATGGAATGCAGAAGGAGGGATGTAATAATTTTAAATAAGAAGTTTAACACTAGGTCACAACAAGATCTTCTGGACTCACATACTGTTGTCCAGCACCTATGGCTATTCCTGCTTGCCCTGTCTGCAGTGTCATGAATCACATCTCTGGCCCCTGAATCACCCCAGCAAAGGTTAGCTCATGTAGGACAACTATTGGAGTATTTGTTGGCCAATACTGAGTGTGACACTGCTAGGCCAGCTACCTGTGATGTTGTAAATAGTCATAAGTCACCTGTGAATGCAACTATGATACATATGCTTGTCTTACAAATGTAAGAGACTTATATAGGGTATGTGCATAGTACACAACAGGTGCAGAAGTGTGTGTTGAACTGTATTAGCCCATACCTGACAACTGTCCAGAGTTTTGCAGACTGACCACATGTCTGTCTCATATTTGTAGTCAATGTCTCATACAGTTGTGTATTGTCTGGCACATCACTGGCAACCCATTAAAGACTGAAGTCATAATAGCATACATTTGATTGTGAGATGCCATATCCTGCAGAGTAGACCTGTGAAAGCGACACCATCTTTGCTGGCAACTAAATGGGTTTCAGCCAGATTCATGAAGTGATTCTATTTTCTGGCCTTTGCCCACCAGTGATGTCTGCTGTTGTGCAGATGTCTTGCTTTAACAGGAGCTAAGTGTCTTAGCATGAAACACATGTCAATGCAAGAGTAGGATGCCAACAATTGTGCAGTCACTGACATCTACTTTGTAGCTGTGGAGAGAACTTTAACTTGCCAGGTTACTCATCCCATCATACAGTTGAACCCCAAATGGAGGCTGCAAAGCCACAGGAGGTGGAGTGGTAAACATCATACACATACACACCTCCAGGCTGGCCAAACAGTAGGACACACAGGAGACATCCCAAGTGTAGCTAACACTTGACAAAACACCTACTCAAATCACAGCTAGCTACAAGCCTTCACCATGACTATGGACACCCACCAGACCTATTGGGACTTGCTGGAATTTGTCAGGATTCAATCATCTACCCTGGTCCTGGGTGACATCAAAGAGATTCTTCGGTTTTGTCAATGGCAATTGCCAATACTCCTACCACAGGTGGAAATATCCTCTACCTGGTCCTAACCAACATGAGTAGCTACTGTAGCACTTCCACAGTGTCATCCTTCTTGTTAGATCTGACCACATAGCCATCACTGTACAGGTCACCACCACCACCCCCCGTTAGGGTCAAACAAAATTAACTTTACACAAATTACTATAAATATCCTCAGAGCAGGTAGAAGTAGCTTTACAGCCAACGTCCCATCAGTTGGAATTAGTAGTAGTGTCCAAGCCCACAACACAATACTATGTGAGCACCTATATAGCTGTATGGACTCAGCAATACCTGACAGGACATCATCTCCCTCAAGGTAGGATAAACATCCATGGTGGACAGCAGCAATACACAAATACCATAATAGGTGGAAATAATTGCTGTACAGGGCCAAGAAGGAACAGGTGCCTCACTGGAAGCAATGTCACCTTGCTCTGCACAAGCAAATAAGGTCACAGGTGAATTAGCCTAAGGCTATCTTTGAGTGCAAATTGGACACATCCACCAAGGCCAATCGCTACCCCTTCCACATATATGTCTGCAATCCCAGAGGCAACACACAAATCTGCTCTGTAGTGGTGCCAATAAACTCACAGACACATGCGGCATAGATATAAGCAACCTGTTGCAGACAGGTGAAGTGTAAACATCACCCCCTGTCCCCCCATTGGTACACGTATGCATGCACAGCACCTGCCCCCATCCCCTTATCATCAGGGAGCAGGTCCATAATTCCCTCTCAAAGGCAACACACAAAAGTCTCCATAGGCCTGATACCATCCCTGGCTGCATCCTACATGAACTCGGTCATTAGCTCTCAAATCCATTACTCACTGTAGTCAACCAAAGCCTGAGCACCAGTATCATCCCATCTTCACAGAGGACAGCCACTGTCATCCCTATACATGAAGGTGGAGCAATCTACCGACCCAACCAATCATATGCACATCAGCCTAACTAGCCTGCTCTGCAAGGGCATGGAAGGCAATATCAAGGACATTATGAACAGGGACATGGGCAACCTCAAAATGCCTGAGCCCACACAATGTGGCATTGTCAAAGGGACATCAGGCCTGTTAAACCTGGTCAACTTCTCTGAAGTGGTCAACAAACACAAGGACAAGGGGAAGATGGTGAACAATGCTTACCTCACCTAGCCCAATTCTCTCACAATAATCCCCAGGTGACCAGGATACATATGCCTACACAGCTAGGCATCAACCTAACAGATGGGTAGCTAACTGGCTCAATGATAGTACCCACTCGGTGAAAGTAGTGGAACCCACCTCTAGTAGTAGAGTCTTCCAAACCGGTGTACCCAAAGGATTGGTCTGGGTCCTCTACTGTTTGAGATATATGTATCTGAGGTACAAGACAAAAGCAGTGGTCTGTGGTTGACCAGGTTTACAGATCCTTATAAGCTGGCCACTGTCTGACATTCCCCTACTGATGTGAGCATCCCCCAAAAGACCCTCACCCAATTAATGACTGGTGCAAGAAGCATTGCCACAAACTGAATGCCATGGGATGCAGCATTCTCCCTGCTGTAGCAAATGTCATCCACACTAATTATGACAGCAATAATTTACTGAGCATGCAATCAGGTGTGAGTAAACTTATATGCAAAGGTTAGTAGCCACCTGACAGTTCCCCACTGTGTGGGGACCATTGTACGGATGGCTGTCTATATGGCCCACCTCACAAATATGGGTATGTCATCCAGGAACCAGGAGGCCACAACATCCCTGTACTCCACCCTGATCAAATGCATTACTAAGTACAATGGCTCCTTTGACATGTACCTTGCCAAGCAGATGCAGCATTTGCAGAGACCACAGAGGTTCCTGACCAGGCAAATCCAGGTTCTACAACACCTATCCTATACAGGTAGGCTGAAAGCCCAGTCCTTGTACTCAGTCTTATACAGACTGATCATAGGTGACCTGTGTCTGGCATACAAGGCCATTTCCAAACCAGTCTTGATGGCATTTCTGCATATCTGTAAGACAAACCCCACACATGCATCATGCATGCAAGGCCCTCACCTGGTCTCTGACATGTATAGTACTAGTTGTCAGGATAGTGTGGTGTCCCACACAGTAAATGTCTGTTAAATACACTCCCTCCCCATGTCTAGCAGATTATGTGTAT
The DNA here is from genome assembly GCF_019279795.1 of Protopterus annectens. Lineage (NCBI taxonomy): Eukaryota > Metazoa > Chordata > Ceratodontiformes > Protopteridae > Protopterus > Protopterus annectens. The sequence continues at coordinate 1,003,071,539 of NC_056729.1, forward strand.
AATAGACCTCTTGAAGCAGAAGGTGGACGACTACATGGGAAATGGATGAGACACCCCTGGGATCCCGGGTTGGTCCTAGCTGGACAGGGGAAAAAGGTGCTTGCTTTGAAGGGACATGGGCAAAAGTCTGGCCAGGTTTATGAGGGCATCAGGGCCAATAGCCTGGTATCATCTTATGAGGCTATGCACCTAATACTGTATATGTTTCCTGTATGCATTGTAGACTGTCCTGCAATGCTGTCTGAAATAAATCCCTGTGAGTCTGAACTGTGCAGGTACTGCAGTGATAGTGTATAGGCCTGTTCCTTCATCAGTTATCATGACATATTGTTACACCTTGTCATTGTGTGTGGTCTGTATAGCAGTAAGTCAGCTGCTCTTACAATCCATGCATATGCACGTGCTGACACAGTAGAGCTCACTCCAATAGCCTTGGTCTTGGCCACAATTATCATTCTGCTACCAGGTCCATCACACAGTAGGATTTGTCACCCTTTGTCGCGGGCCGAACAGTAGTAATGAAAGAGATGGATTGCAGCAGGAAGAGCTACTGTAAGGTCTGCCCTGAAGGGCCTATAGGTGTCACAGCTGTGCAAGACTGTACCTGGAGTGTGTGTGCATGTGCATGCATGTTTGTGTGTGTGTGTGTGTGTGTGTGTGTGTGTGTGTGTGTGTGTGTGTGTGTGTGTGTGTGTGTGTGTGTGTTTATCAGCCAACATAATACTGCAGGGTATTAATTTACATATGTTCTCCACACTGCAATGGTGCAGACCATAGGCACATGGCCAGTCCCATCAGGGGTGTGGATCCAGCAGACAGCAGTCACCATCAGGGAGGAGTAGTGCATTTGTCCTTGGGCCTGGTGGTGCCAGTGATACTCCTGGCAGAAGCAGTTCCCACATCCCTGCCAGGAGATGGTGAACCGTACATCCTGCCATGTACAGTCCATGGCTGTCCAACATAGCCCTGTGTCAGGCATCCACATGGCTTGATGGTGTGCAGACAAACACTCACACATCCCCATCACAGGCTGGTCACCACCAGACAAGCACAGCTCCTCTGCATGACCCAGTTGAACACTACCCCTCCAGACACACACACACACACACACACACACACACACACACACACACACACACACACACACACACACACACACACGCACACATATACACATGATGATAGCCATATGGCCAAGCTTAGGCCACTGGTGATCCAACACCACACCCTGTGCATGTGATGATACTTGTGCCACACCCCTATTATCCATACCATCGATGCATGGACATGCTCATATGGTTCTGATGCACAGAGTGGCTATAGTACAGTGTAGCAATGTCATGCTGTGTAAGGTGCTGTCTGCTGGCAGTAGTTATGGGTACACATTGAGATGTATGCACCTTGTTAGCCATGATGCACTGTTGCTGTTAGTACTGTTGACTGATTGTAGTGTCATGTACTCTATTCTGGTTGTGTTCCAGGTGTCTGTGTATCGACAGGCTGTGGGCCTGCTGACAGTAGCTATAATGAGTAAGGTGGAGTGGAAACACAGTGTCCTTTTCATAGCCAAGGTACAGCTGTATATGTAAACGTTTGCCAGGTGTGTTTACATGCAACAGTTTATGAGGAGCAATTGTAGCAGACAGTGCAACCTTGCATACATACCCTTGATACAGCCACCTAGCCTTCACACGTCACCTAGGTGTTCTGTAGGATCACATACTCACACATTCAGAGGAGGTTACTTGAGTACTGGCACTAATTCCCTCACAAACTTAGCCATTACTTTAGCTGCAACAGATTCAGCTAGGAGCACCTTTTGCCCCTGCCATTTCTGTCACATCCACTCGACCATCATGCAGGTGATGAGAGTATGCCTGGTACTGTGTATGACAGGTTTACGTATGTATTCCTGACACAGGTCAGCCTGTGTTAGTCTAATCTGAAAATCACCAGCATGTGTGCCTGCTATCTCATATGCATGTCTGGCCTCTCATGCTGGTAGTGCACATGGAGTCATAGTCCTGTACATGGGGCAGCTGACGAAGGGATGAGCACAGCCCCTACCTGCAGTCTTATGAATGATAGTGCTAGAGATATAATACAGATAGCACAGCAGTACTGTAGTGTGGCAGTGTCTGCCACTTCTATTGAAGTGGGTGACAATTGCGGGGGCTGTTAGTATTGCCAATGGTGGGTTCAGAGGCCCTTAACATGTTAAAGCCATCTGACACACATGCACACACATACACACACACACACACACACACACACACACACACACACACACACACACACACACACACACACACACACACACACTGCTGCATGGGGAGATACAGTGAAACCCACATGCACATGGAGGTGACACTAAGAGTAGATGACCTACCAATCTATTAGTGTACAATGCATAGTGATACAACCATTATATCCACCACAGTGGCTTGGTGTTAGAAACTGTGTAACTTTGCTTGTATGGTGGATGACATCTGTATGGGCTGATACTAGGTTGGCAATGGGGGAGTTCACAGGGTAGAAGAGGCACACAAAATGGTATAGCCATCACATATGTACACTAAAGACAGCCACAGGGGCTGTGCATACAGAAACACATACACAATTGCCAATAGACATATTAGTAACCCTATATATCCATTTGTATGTACTATAGTGCTGCGTATGCATGACACGCTCCACATAGATTTTTATGCCTGGGATCTAACACACATCCTCTTACAACAGGTAATCTTGCAAATGCTTTCACTGATTGTGGGATACCCCATCAGACATAGCGATTGGTCTTATCTACTGCTCCTGTAAACCTTTACAAGTGATAGAATGACAGACTTTGTATTAGCATGATGTGTCAGTCAGGTATGATGTCTGATGCAGGCATGTGTGTCACTACAGTAACTGTGACATATTTTGCAATGATATGACAAGAATGCTCATTGTTAGGGGACACAGACCACATATTTGTTTCAAACATGTGCATATTCTATGTACATCTGTACAGATGACTGCTATGAGTGGTATAGTGTTACATGGTGCATGTGAGGCAGATGCCATTAACAGGCTCTTTAAAATAATGTCATGGGTAGGGGATTAACAGGCCTTAAAATGGTATAACCTACACACACAACAGCCACAGGCAATATGCCTCACACACACTACTAGAGTTGTCAGTATTGAGATTAGAACCCTTACCTATCTAATTATTTCCACTATAATATTACACTGTTAATGCACACCCCACAGCGCTTAGAGGGCTGACAAGTGTATACAGGTACATCTAAGATGAATAATATCAGCAGGCCTTGTAAAATAGGGCAGTGGGATGTGTACTGTGTGGTACACACCTCAAAATGGTCTAACCCACACCCCCAGGGGATATAACTCTCACCCAGTCACACAGGGATGATGTGATTCTCACACACATACACACTATCACAGTTGTCAGTTTTGAGTTTAGAACCCCTACTTATCTAGTTATGTGCACTACAGTGTTACATAGTTATCACATGCACCACGGCACTTACAGAGTTTGATAGTGTCACAAGGTATGTCTAAGATGAGTTACATCAACAGCCCTTGAAAAGTATGGCAATGGGAAATGTACTAGGTGGAAAGGGCATCAAAAGACATTACCCTACAAACATACACACTTACAAACACACACACACACACGCACACACACACACACACACACACACACACACACACACACACACACACACACACATTTGCCACAACTGAGTGTAGAACCACTACCTATCTAGTTACCTGTATTATACTGTTACTTAGTTATTACATGCACCACTGAGTTTATTTGGGTGAGAATTGTCCCAAGGTACTTCTGAGGGAAATGACATCAGCAGGACTGCTAAAGTAAGGCACTAGGAAATGTAGTGGTTGTGAATGGCCTAAAAATTGTTTCATATGCAAAGTAACACACACACACACACACACACACACACACACACACACACACACACACACACACACACACACACACACATACACATACACGCACACACACACACACACACACACACACACACACACACACACACACACACACACACTCACACTTACATTTGCCAGGACTGGGAGCATAACCCCTATCTATCTATCTATTTGCACTATAGTGTTATACAGTTATCACATGCGCTACAGAGCTTATAATGGTGACAAGTGCCCAAAGATACTAATAAAGTGAATGACATTAACAGAGCTGCTAAAGTAGGGCACTGGGATGTGTACTGGGTGGGAAAGTCCTCAAAACACTTCAGTCTACAAACATACAAACACTTGCCAGTACTGGGAATAGAACCCCTTCCTATCTAGTTATTTGCACTATAGTGTTACACAGTTATCACATGCACTACAGAGCTTATAGGGCTGACAAGTGTGCAAAGGTACTTCTAAGGTGACTGTCATCAGCAGGACTGTGAAGGTAGGGCACTAGGAAGTGTTGTGGGTGGCAAAGTCCTCAAAATACTTCACCCTACAAACATACACACACACACACACACACATTTGCCAGTACAGGGAATAGAACCTCTGCTTATCTAACTATTTGTACTATAGTGTGACACAGGTATTGTATGTGATACAGAGCTTATAGACCTGACAAGTGCACAAAGGTACTTCTAAGGTGACTGACATCAGCAGGACTGCTAAAATAGGCCACTGGGAAGTGTTGGGAAGTGTTGTGGATGGGAAAGTCCTCATAATACTTCGACCTACAAGCATACACATTTGCCAGAACTGGGAATAGAAGCCCTGCCTATCTAGCTATTTGTACTATAGTGTGACATAGTTATCAAATGCACTACAGAGCTTATAGGCCTAAGTGCACACAGCTACTTCTAAGGTGACTGACATCAGCAGGACTGCCAAAGTAGGGCACTGGGAAGTGCTGTGGGTGGGGGAGTCCTCAAAATCCTTCAGTCTACAAACATACACACTCTTGTATACACACAAAAACACATTTGCCAGAACTGGGACTAGAACCTCTGCCCATCAAGTTATTTGTATTACACTATTACACAGTTATTGAACACACCACAAAGCTTACAGGCCTGGGGCTGTGCAAAGGTATTTCTAAGGGGAATGACATCAGCAGGACTGCTAAAGTGGGGCAATGGGAGGTGTACTGAGTGTGAATGGCCTAAAAAAGTTTCATCTACAAACAAACACACACACATTTGCGAGGACTGAGATTAGAACCCCTACCTATCTAGTTATTTGGACTATAGTGTTACACATTTATCACATGTACTACAGAGCTTATAGGGCTGACAGCTGTCCAATGGTACTTCTAATGTGAATGACAGCAGCAGATCTTGTGAAATAGAGCAATGGGAAGTGTACTGAGTGGGAACAGCCTCCTAATACTTAAACTTACTGACACAAACACACACACACACATACACACACACAAACAAACAGGGAGGTGATGTGATATTATAACCCCCACCTCAGTACTATTACACAATGGAGCTCGCCTTTATGCTGGCATGTGCGACTGGTTACAACCGGCATGCCACTGTCCTCAGTAGGACATCACTCTATGCCATTCAGGGTATCTGTATGTATGACTCACTCTCTGTGTGTCCTCCTGTGTGTCTCTTTATCTCTATCACTGTCTGTCTCTCTCTCTTCCTCGTGTCTATGTGTGTGTATGCTTGACATATTGTTATCTGTTGAGCATATAGATGTCTGTGTATCACACGCAACAGATGCAGATATATCACATATGGGCCAGCTACAGCTAGCTGAGGGTAATCCTGTCTGATGGGTGTGTAGGGACAGTTAAGTTGTACCTAGCTGTCTGTATGTAAAGACATATATGCACAATACAGTTATATAGTCCGATGTGGGTTCCAACATGGCCTGTGATTCTCTTAAGTGTAGGAGCATGCCCAATATGACCTTCTATAGTGAGAGTGGGACTCCATTCCAGAGATAGTTGTACTCTGGTCTGGAGTTTTGTGTGCTACAGCCATACCTCTCAAAAGTAAACAGGACTTTCCTAGAGGTACTGGGTTTGTTTTAGCAGACATTTTCTGACATATCTGAAGTCTGACACTGCAACTGACTGACTGACATCCTGAGATCATCACAGTGCTTTACCAGAGGAATGCAAGAAGTATGCTGCACAGACCAATATTATGAGCCTGACTATATACATTCTTGCCCAAAAAGGCCAGTTGAGAGGTGTGGCTACAGCCAGTTGACTGATAAAGCTCTGTAAACAGTCCAGCAACTTGGTGATATACTGGCCGGGGATCTCCTGCTTGTGTGGTATTCTTCTTACCTGAAAAGTCATATCCTGGTGTGACCATACCTCTCAACTGTACATTTTTTGGCAGATTGTCCTGGTGTTGTCTAGTAATTTCATTCAGTCTACATAAACTTGTATTTTTATGACAAGTTAGTTGCATATAATTGATGAGTAACATTACAAAATAATGACAGACATTAGTGTTACAGACTTCATAACCTTCAGACAATTCTTGCTAATGCAAAACCAGTTATTCTACCAGCTTTCTCAGTATGTAAGGGCAATATTTACAACATGTGCTTATCATTGTGCCTTTGTCCCACTTTTATTTATGATCTTGTCCAGATGTCTTGCTGTCAGAGGTTGGGAGGTATGGGTGTGGGTACAGAGTGCATTCTACTGTGCAGAAATGTCCATTATGTGTGTAGTATATTCCACATAGCACTGTGACTTCCAGATATGTCACTGGCAGAGCAGTACAGAGTAATGTGGTGAACTACTGACAGTTGTGTGTAGGTTGATAGGTTGCTATGATGTTAGTAGGGTATTGGCCCTGGAGCCCTTATAACCCATGCAGATGAGAGTGTAGCCCATGTTACAATGTGTCAGCACACAGAGCCCCTGTCCAGCAGGGACACAGTTGGGATCACAGGTCTGTATTTTGTGTTTCCCATGCCGTTATACAGGGAGCACATCACTATGGGTATTGAGGCACTTGGCTTGCTGTTGACAGGGAGTGTATTCCACAGATGGGGGAGTGTGTGGTACATGTATCTGCCACACCAACAAGCCATACTGTTATCACAGCCCAGGTTGATGCTGCGCCTACAGGTTGATGGAGAGGGTCTTGAGTTCCAGATGTTCAATAGTCCATCAAGGCAGGGTCTGGATTGCTTTGTATGCCAGACAGGGGTCACCTCAGCAGAGTCGGTATGGAATGGGGTAGAGGGACATTGCTGTTAGCTTATCTGTGTAGGGTAGGTGTTTGTGGTTAGTGATAAGGCCTTAGTTTTTGCAAGACCCTGGTGTGTGGAGTCTACATGGTCTGTGGTGTGATTTTGCCTCTGAGGTGTCCATTGTTTGGGTTTTGTTTTGTTGCGGACCTCCACTTACATGGGTGTGTGTTGTGTATTTGCAGGTGAGGTTTACTGACTCCTTACACTGCATGGCACCTATGTTACTGCACATTTGCAATTTGCCTGGCCAGTGGCTCCCCTTCCCCTTATGAGTGTCTGTTTGTCCTTCTGTAGTCTACTCACAGGTTTTGGCCTCAGTGGCTGCTGTTATGCATTTGTAATTCTGATGTGGGCAGGGTACATGCTGTTTCATTGCACACAGGATTGTGGACTTCACAACTCTGAGGGTACCTATTTAGCAGGTTGTCCATCATTGCACCATTCCATTTGCTGTGGTCCTAGGATGGTTTTTGTTACTATATGTTGTTATGAGGATACATGTGGGCCTAGCTGTCATACCATCACAGACTGACATCTGAACAGGCATATTATATGACAGTCAGACAAAGGCCCACACATGGGGACAGGGTGTTAATAATGTTCTGCCAAACATAGACAGTTGGGAGACCAGTTTGGTAATTGCTTGTTTGCTCTTATGGGTTTGACATCTGCTTCCCCACTGTCTGACATTGCTGTTTTGGCATGACACTTTCTTTGTTTTGCAAATAGTTTGCAGGCAAATGCAATGTTAGGACAAGCATAACAGATATACATACAAGGCATACTTGTCCTCCTTCTGTGACAACCTGTGTCATTCCAGGGGTATGGGTGCTGGCCAGTGAAATGTCAGTGCTGACACAGAAAGGTTGCAGCCTTTTATACACTGGCAATACACTGAATTTCAGGTACCTGCTGTCCTACTAGGCACCATACCTCTCAACTTCTGAAAGCCAGACATCTGGACAAAGCCATAAGTAATTGGGGGACACAGGTATAAATATAGGGACCATTTTTAAGTATTGGCCTTACAAACTTAGAAAGGTGATTCAGTAACAGGTTTTGGATTAGCATAGGTGTTTCTATATGATATGAAGTCTGACACTACAATCTGTCATTATTTTCTGACCTTAGTCTTATGTGATTTGCCAATGAATTGCCAAACAACAAGTATTTCATGATATACAGACCACAATTATGATGCAAACTTCTAGACATTCTGCACTACGTCTTTATAGTTGAGAGGTATGGTAGGCACTGTGTAAGTTACTCCAAGCTGTGTACTGTCCATATGTGTGGCACTCTGTCCATGACTTGTACAGCTTTCCTGCATTAACAGATATTGACATCTAGACAGTGCGTGCAACTCCTACTATAGGTGTAGCTGACATGCAGAATAGTTGGTACTGCAGTTTTTGGAACATGGCCCTGTCATAGACAGCACTGTACCTAGGCCACAATGATGCAACAGCCGTGAGTAAGTGCTGGCCACATCCTGACAGTATTAGCCACACATATACATAACTCATTGACCTCTGCATATTGTGGACATGCAACAAGTTATTATGTTGATTGGGACATCCCTGGCAATGTATGGTCTGCTGCTATTTCCCTGCAAACATACATGTTACTGCATTTCTATGGGAATATGGGTGTGTAGGGGGGCACACCTGTCAACTGTACACATTTGCACAGACTGTGCTGATATTTGCTTTATATTTTGGTTCCATTTAGCATGCCCTGTCTTGGACAATAGAGACACATCACTAAAGACCATAGGTCAGATTGTAATGGCATACATTTCAGTTTCAGACTTCTTACCCTTCAGAGCCTTACTGTAACTGCAAGACCTGCAGTGCTATCACTGTGTAAGTTTGTAGGGGGTATTTCATCATTGTCACCATCTGTGGGCCTTTGCCAGACATTTCTTTATGATTTTCTACAGCTGACTTGCTGGGTGAGGCTGAGGGGTGAGTATGGGACCCCCACACTGACATCCATGCCTGTGACCTATGACTTCCCAGTTAGTTGCCCCCCCCACATGTACTGCAGTGTGATTTGTCACCTTGGGTAATACTGCATAGTGTGGGGAAGCCAGTATTGGGCAAACATTTCCTGGTGTCCCGCATAGCTGTCAGTTGTCTGCTGCTATCCCAGTAGGCCACACCATTCCCTTGCATGCATGCAGGAATACCATAGAGATGCTACCAGAACATACTAATCCATTCATTTATTAAGAAGACTGACTTACCTTGTGCCTGCGGCAGTTGTGAGGATGATGCTTGAGGGCTGCCTATGTCAGATGCATGCAGTACACTGCCTATACATGGTAAGATACAGGTAGCGTGATTTGTGTGGCATCCATTTTACTGTGTATGCGAGTCAGAGAGAGGTGTCAAGCCCTGGGTCCCTACAGTTTCAGTACTGGGCACACCTCCATCTTCCTGCATGAGATGGCTCAGGGGGTTCCTCCTCTGACTCCCTCTGTACCTGTGGGGACCTTGGCAATGGTGGGGGGCTGTGTGGCCCTTCCCCGCACTGTTCCTATTGCAGCTGTTTCTGCAGGATCATATGGTGTAGCATGACACATACTATGAACATGTGTGCATATGTGGCTGGAGAGTACTACAAGGCTCCACCAGATATATCAAGGCAGTAGAAACGTGACTTGAGCATCCTAAACACACGCTCTATAATGATCCTGGTTTGCATGTGTGCCTCATTATGGCATTCTTGAGTGGGTGTGTGTGCATTTCTGATGGGTATCATCATCCACAGCTCCAATGCATAGCCAGTATCCCCCACCAGATGGCCATATGGGATGTCCCCCCTGGCAAATCCCTGATACAGCTATGAGGAATGTCAGATGTGATAGTCGTGATATCTTCCAGGGCTGCCAGCACACACATTCATGACACACCACCAGGCAGACGATGGAGTGAAAGCCCTTGCGGTTTTGGTAGACCCTACTCTGCTCACCGGATGATGCTTTGATGTGGATGTGCATGCAGTATATGGCACCTAGTACCTCTTGGTAGTCTGCTGCATTGTGGAAGATGCACACATTGCTGGTCCTCTCCTCATGGGTGCTGGGGAAGTAAATCTGCTCACTGGCATGTGGTAGCATGGCAGCCAGGAACTGGAGGAGTACCCAGGATGCAGATGGCTGTGAGACCCCCATGATGTCCCCAGTTGGTCTTTGGAAAGTACCTGTAGCTAGTATTCTTAAAGCTACACATACCTTGGTATCCACTGGGATGGGTTTCCGTCTGTTGCCTCTGGGTCTGAGGTGAAGCCGGAACAGCTCGATGAGTTGCTAAAGTATGTCCCTGTCCACCCTGTAGCACACCAATATCTCCAGATCATGTAGCCCTTGGTAGGGTACCTTGGGACTGAACACTCTTCTCCTACTCCTCAGTCTGGGGCAGTTGTCAGCATTATCCTCCTCACTGCCCTCAGCCTCTTGCACATACTGATGTATAAAGTGACAGCAGACTCTAACATTTCTTTGGTTAAAATTCCCCCAAGTGTGTACACCAATGGTGCAGGGTTTGTGGGAAAAAAACAGACTGACAGGTTTTTGCATAGTTTATACTGCTGTGCTGCAGATACTGCCTGTATTATTGGCTGACTATGATGCATTCCACCTGCCAGCTATTTTATTTGTACTTGATTGCTTTTATTCTGCTATTTCCTTTTTTTTTTTCCCCTTCCTATTTCCGCCCCTTTTAAGCCCCGAGGCGTGGTGAGCAAACCCACTGCCCAAATGTAAATAAACCTGTTTAGCTAAAGTAAACACTTTTAAGCAGAAATGGCCCTCCTCTGGACATGAACATGCTCCTCATTTCATGGAATAAGTAAATACAGCCTCAGACACACCTCCTTGCTTACCAGTGCTTAGCTAAGCTCAAATGGAAGCTGTGTAGCTCCAATGTGCTTACACCAAGCATGACACACCCCCTTTTCATGTCAGTTGCTTCTCCTATTTACACCACTGCCTTATAGCTCCTACACAGTTAGGTGCAGCCAGACAATGGTCTCCCATTTTGTGATTCAGTAAATTTTGCTCATTTGCATACCCCACTGCCTTAGTCCCTCGTTACACCACTGCACCAGAGCTTTTCCCCTTAGCAACCAGTGTTACCTGCTATTGTTTTGATCCTGCATGCTATACACTATAATGGCACAATGCAGATATCATTTAAAATTGTCTTTCACATTTTTTTTTCAGCACAATCTTGTTTGCATGCCACTGCGCTATGCTTAAATGGTTGAAATCAGCCAAAAAAAACTTTGATTTGAATATTTTTGCAACTCTTTTCCATGCCAGTGGGCATATTTTTGGCCATCGGCATGCCTAATGATTATAATGCATGCTTTACTTTGAGCTGTCATACCCCTGTTTTGATTTTTGCAGAAATGTACACGGTCAGTAACCGAATACATTTCTGCAATGGACATTGTTCTGGCACGGATGCCTGCCTGTTTACTGAATTGCTAATTCACCTCATTTGCATGGTTTTCACCAGCAAATGAGGTAATTAGAATTATTCAGTGGTGTCTATGCCAGAATAGTGCTGGCAGATCCGTGCATGGCCCCAGCCTTGTTTACTGAATCGCTCGGCGATCATATTCCGTGCAAGAGCTGCTGCACTATTCTGGCACAGGAAAAAACCCTTCATCGAATCCCGGGGACTGTAATGAGTCCCTGCTATTTCCTGAGACCCATTTACCCAGCATACACTAACCTTAAAACTCATTTGTGCAACAGACAGGTTAGTATGATAAAGATGCATGCAGAATAGGCAGAGTGAGGTATATTATAATTCTAATAGATGTTTTAATATTTACTTTGGAAACATATATTGTAACAAATGTGAAATGTACTTCTGATCTGTAATGCTCATCACTCAATATTTTATTTCTTAGGAAAATAGATAAATTAATATCACTTAGAAAACACTTCAAACTTCACCTTGTAGATGAAAAATGTTTAAACTGCTTTGGGAATTCTGTATAATTATCAACTTACACTACAGACTACAAATCTTTACATTTATTATAACTCTTTACTTCCTTATCTATGAACATAAAAACAACTATTCAAATTTCTAAATTTGTGTTAACTCTTTACTTCTTCATCTATGAACATAGCAGCAAATATTGTGTATATTGCAAATAGTTATAACTAATTTACAACAACACTGTCAGGGAAGTCAGAATCAAATAGCCCTCTGCATAACCCCTTTTTCTAATTAGCTTTCTCAGTGAGCTATGAGTGTGCAGTACATTGCTGAAATGCTACAACGCTATGAATCTTAAGGCAAGTAGTGCTACAGTAGTCTACTAGATAATGCAATATGCAAATTTAACCATCCAGGAGCACAGTTTTGATCACTGGATATATAGCCTCCGGATACAAGTCCAAGCAGTTGTTCTAGTCCATCTGTATTCACTTGTCAGCCTTAAGCTTGCTAGCTAAGGCCTCTGGCCTACCAGACGTCATAAAAGCCTAGATTTTTTTTCAGGATGCTTAAAGGATGGGAAAGAGTTCTAGGAGAGGTGGTGGATCATATGAGGCCTATAGGGAAGGATGTCTTGGGGACATAGGTAAATGTGGCTTATGGGGTATTTTCATTGCAGTCTGTGTTTTCTTTATTTTGTACTTTATATTATAGGTTCATAGGTTCATAGGTTTATACTAGGCTATCTGCCCTAAGGCATTTATAAGCCTAGCCCAAATTTTTGTGGCTTACGCCACCCCTTATATGAAAAAATACTGTGCCCATTAGTTTGTTGTGCCTCTGTCCAGCAGTGACACAGAGATGATTCCCGGGGTAAACCTACGATCTCCCATCCACAGGTCAAGATTTCTCTTGAACAGAGCCAGCGAGGTGCTCTGCCTCACATGGACCGGGACTCTATTCCACAGCATAGGGAGTCTCTGAGTGATAAATCTATCCCTCCAGCTCGTCCTATTTATATCCGTGCTAAGGTTTAAGTCGCTTGCTCTAGTGGTTTTGGTGGATTTGGATTTTTTGAGGTGGAACATGTCCATTAATTCCGGGTTGGACATGGCCTTGTATGTCAGGCACATGTCACCTCTGAGCAGACGGTATGCGACTGAATAGAGCTGGAGTTTCTTCAATCTGGCAGCATATGACAGATTTTGGAGTCCCTTTATCCTTTTGGTGAGGAACTTTTGGGGTCTCGCCAATTGCTGCAGATGTCGGGCGAGATACATCCCGAATGGGGCATTGTACTCGATCATTGGTCTGATAAGTGAAGAGTACAGGGGAACAATGACCTCACTAGATCTGGATGTGAATCCCTTCATGATCAGGTGGGCAATGTAGAAGGTCTTTCTAACCACTTTAGCAACGTGAGTGTCAAAAGAAAGGCCACTGTCAACCTGGGTCCCCAGGTCCCTGATAACCTCTTCTGTGCTTAGTAGATTTCCACCTATATGGTAGCTTGGGGTTACCTTGTTTTTCCCGAAGGGTATGACTATACATTTTTTGGCGTTTAACTTCAGGCCATGGCTCTGGCACCAGCTATCTGTTTCCGTGAGTCCCTTCTGAAGGATATCCATGTCCGATGTACTTTCCACTATGGCGCCCAGTTTGCAGTCATCTGCAAACTTTGTCAGCCAAAGTCCTCCCATATTGGCCTGTACTTCCGAGAAGTAGATGCCAAACAATAGGGGGCCAAGGACCGAGCCCTGTGGGACACCACTTGTGACCGGCTTGGAGTCTGACATAGCGCCAGCAACTCTAACCCTGTGGGTTCTGTCCTTAAGCCAGTTTGCAACCCATCTTGTGACATATGGGTTTACATTTATGCTGGTAAGTTTTTCTACAATACCCGAGTGGGGTATTGTGTCAAAGGTCTTTGCAAGGTCAAGGTAGGCTGTATGGACTGCCTTTCCCTCATCAATGGCCTTGGTGACTGTTTCGAAGAAGTCGACCAAGTTCAAAAGGCATGATCTTCCCTTGACGAAGCCAAACTGGGTCGGGTCCAATGTCTGCAAGTCCCCTATATCTTTGTTTATGAGCTCGATTATGATCCTCTCCATAGCTTTGCAGACTAGACTTGTTAAGCTTATGGGGCGGTAATTACCAAGGTCCGCAGAGGCACCGCCTTTGTGGAGTGGGACCACAGTTGCCGTACGCCACTCCTTGCGCATGTATTCTGTGGTAAGGCTGAGATTAAACAGCTGCCTTATGTGCAGGTTTAATTCCTCATTTAACTCGTGTAGACACCATCCGGTCCCATTGATGCTGCGTTTTTAGCTTTAGAGAGAGCAGCTTTCACCTGCGCATTTGAGATGTCTGGGAGGCTACACTCCGCTGGGATAGTTATCTCTCCTTTAGGGGGGGAGAGGGGGGTGAAGTTTGCACTAAACCTGTCTGCCAGTATGTTGGCAATGTCTGCGGGTTCAGTGATTTTTGTATCATTTTGGACTAATTCTGAGCATATCTGGGAGTTTCCACCCAGGTTCCTAACATAGCTGAAAAAGGCCTTATGATTGTCCTTTGAATCCATGGCAATTTTTCTCTCAAAATTGGCCTTAGTTGATTTTATGAGTGCTCGTATTTTTTTACTAATAATGATCAGGGGTGACTTCCCTTTTATGGATTTTGTTCTATCATGTAATAGCTTTCTCCTCTTATTGTAAAGTTTGTTAATGGCTGGGGTCCACCAGACTGGACGTTTGCCCTTTGTGGAAAGAGTCTTGGTTTTATTTGGGATTGCCTGATCCATGCAGTCCTGGAGGTGTTCATAGAAGGCATTTGTAAGGGCTTCCACAGCTTGGGTTGTGATTTTCACTGGCTCAGGGGCCTTGAAGGATACCACACCAGTCTTGAGTAGTGTGGAGTTTGCTTTAGAGAAGTTCTTCACTGTGGTCTTTTTTGTTTGGGGTGGGGGCGGGATGTGGATTTCCAGTGAGATTAGTTTATGATCAGATCTCACCAATGAGGGATATACTTCCGGTGTGGAGCATTTTGTCCCCATGTTTGTGATAATGAGATCTAGTATATTTTCTCCTCTCGTGGGAATAGTGACTAGCTGTTCCATGGCATTTGAATTTATGAACTCCAGGAACTGTTGGGCTAGAAAGTTAGGGCTTGAGTAATGTTCCCAGTCTATATTTGGGTAGTTGAAGTCACCCAATATGATGGTATTTGGAGATACATTTATACCCTCCAGTGTCTTCAGGAAGGCTGTGTGGGGTTCCTGAGTTTGAGAGGGTGGCCTGTAGCATGCTACAATTTGTAGAGCAGTTTTTCCTATGGTTAGTTGCACCTGGATGGTTTCAAGCTTATGCGTTGCCACCAACCTGGAGGTGTGGGTATCCTTTATGAATATGGATACACCCCCTCCTTTTGTGGTGTGGTCCGGGTTTTGGGGCCGGAACGCATGATATGAGAGATGGCTTTTAGGGACAGTAAGCTTCTGCCCCCCCCACCCACTGGGATGAATTTTCTCCACTTAGGATTAACTCAGGATATCGATACATAATTCCAAAATTAATCAAGCCTACAAGAATTGAGAAATGGTTCTGGTGAGTTAAGCTGCTTTGTACATTTGTCCAATTTCTTAGTTGCCATTCTTTGTTTCTTACCTCCTTTTCTTATTTTGAGGAAACCAGTGTTCAGGTATCCTGTTGACCATGTCATTACCCCTTGGGATTTATATTATGTTTTAGCAATAGTTCTGAGCAATCAGGGGCGTCCCACCCATGGATACTGTTCACATTCCTTCCACACTGGCTGGACCTCCAATTTGGCCAGAGAAGTGCAGTCCATTCAAATTATTAAAAGAGCTGGGCACTGGTATTCATGTTCTTTTTTGATTATGTACACTAATCCTTGATCTTTTATCAGCTAGCTAATTGTATTTATTTTTTGTCAGGATTTTGGAGGAATTTGATCCTGTGCTACTCCTCTATTTTTCATGCATCTGGCAGGTTGAAGGTTTGGCTGAACCATTTCAACTTGGGCCTGTACCCTTCCCTCTTTCCAGGTAGTCTATAAAGGATTTCCAGTCTTATTACTGAAGGGCCTACCTATGGTCCTAGATAAGGCTCAACTGTAGCTGGACCAAATTAACATGTTGATTATCCACATAGGAGGAAATGACTTCAGCATAATTCCAAAGAGGAGACTGCTTTCCTGAATCTTGCTTGACTTGGTGAGGCCAAAGAGTGTCTTCCAGGGGACCCATCTTGCCTGATCAGCCTTCATTCCACAAACGTTTTACAGCATGACCATATCCCAGACAGTGCGGGAATCTGCTTGCAAGTTCATTGTTCACTGAGTATCTAGGGCTGCTCCATTTCTGAGATTTTCAGGTCCTGATCACTGGAAATTTAGGGACAAAGTTCCTGCTTGGTTTGATATTAACAGTGTTCACCCATCTCCAGTTGGACTGGGTCTATTCAACTAAGTTTGTCTTTCTGTATTCAGAGGGTTCTGAGTGTGGTTTAGCATTAATCTTATTTGTTTAGTGAATTTTCAATTATAGGGGTTTATTCTTTTATTATTTATATATATATATATATATATATATATATATATATATATATATATATATATATATATATATATATATATATATAAGGGTCTGTGTTCGGTTATTGAAAACATAAACCCTTGAATGACTAAATATTGTATGGAAAACATGGTTATTGAACATTACTAACATCAGTAACAGTGGAAAAAATTTATCGAATATCCATAGTTGGCCAACAACCAGGAAGTAATGCAGCGCTTAAGTAAGTGAAGGAAACCTTTAAATTTTCCCTACTCTCCACTGTAGTGTGATCTCAGAGTTGATATTTATAGTTAGGTGGGGTGTGGAGATGTGGTGGGCAAAGATCCCCACCTTGGTTGGTTGCATTTATGATGTTGGCCAACTATGGCCGTTCGATTAATTTTTTTCACTGTTACTGATGTTCAGTATTGTCCACTAACAATGTTTCCTGTACAATATTTAGCTTTTTGAGGGTTTATGTTTTTGATACCTGAACATACGCCTCACATGGAACTGGGATTTTTTCATCAGAATAACTTTTTTTATATTTATATCTATACCTAGGAAGCAAACAGTTGGTCAAACGTTCGGAGGCATTTGACAGAAGAATGATGACATTACTTATGTAAGATCACAGTGCAGTGCAGATTAAGGATTTACCCTTTCCTCATTGTATAGCAATCACAGAGTTGGTATAAATAATAAGCATAGGGTGTAGGGGGGGCTGCAGCAGTCGATCATTTGCTGTTCAAAAATGTGATTTTTGATTGAGTGTCTGATGCTCTTGTAGACACACACACACACACATATATATATATCTATATCTATATATATATATATATATATATATATATATATATATATATATATATATATATATATATATATATAGAGAGAGAGAGAGAGATAGTACAAATCAGTACTAAGGTATAATAAAATAAAAAATGTAAAATGTTGACATGAAGAATGCTGCTTATAAGCTATAAATACTACCTGTTTGCATTGGTCATTAACAAAAAAAAACTTTGATGAGTAGGAAGTAAATTTGCACAAATATGTACTGGTTAGGACAGGGGAGAAGAGGGCTCAATTCGAAATGTCAGCACTCATACTGTTCATACGTTCATAAGTTGGTACTAGGCTATCGGCCCTAGGGCCTATACAAGCCTAGCTATAACAATTCCCTGGCTATTTCTTCCCACATGATTTACTTCCCTGGACCCCTGTCTAGCAGGATGACTGACGTGATCCCCTGAGTGAATTACCTTTCTCCCATCCAATTGTCAAGGTTCCTTTTGAAGAGGGCCAAAGAGGCGCTCTGCTTGACATGTATGTGCAGTCTATTCTAGAGTCTGGGGAGTCTCTGGGTCACGACCCTATCCCTCCAGCATGCTTTATTTATTGTGATGACAAGGTTTAGATCCCTGGAGTGTGTGGCTCTGTGGGATTGGGATTTCTTTAAGTGTAGCATGTCTAGCAGCTCTTGGTTTGACATGGCCTTGTATGTTAAGCAGAGATCACCTCTGAGTAGACAATATGTGACAGAGTATAGCTGGAGTTTTTTAAGGTGGTCAGAGTAGGGCATCTGCTTTACACCTGTGATTTTTTTAGTGAGGTATTTTTGCAGCCTTTCTAGTTGTTGCAGATGTCCTGAGAGGTACATACCAAATGGGGCATTGTATTCTTTAATAGGAGATGAGTATAGTGGGACAATGACTTTCTTTTTCCTGGATGAAAAGCCCTTAGTGATGAGGTGTGCCACATAGAAGGATTTCCTGACTGTTGTGGCGATGTGGTTATCGAAGCAGAGACCACTGTCCACCTGTGTCCCTAAGTCTCTTATCACACTTTTGGTGTTTAGTACACTGCCACCTATGTGGTAATTCATGGGTACATATTTTTTTCCCAAAGGGGATGACTATACATTTCTTGGCATTGAGCTTGAGCCCATGGGTATGGCACCAAGCATCTGTTTCTGTAAGGTCCTTTTGTAGAGTATCCACATCATTTGAGGAGTCAGTAATGGCTCCCAGTTTGCAGTCATCTGCAAACTTTGTTAGCCAGAGTCCCTTAGTGTTGGCCTATACTTCAGAGAAGTAGATGCCAAACAAGAGCGGTCCCAAGACTGAACCCTGAGGTACTCCACTTGTCACTTGCCTGGAGCTGGATTTGGAGTCGGCTACTTTTACAGTGTGGGTTCTCAGTAAGCCAGTTGGCAACCCATTGAGTGAAGTAGAGATTAATGCCCAGCTTAGTAAGTCTATCTATGATTCCAGAGTGGGGGATGGTGTCAAAGGCCTTGGCGAGGTCCAGATAGGCTGTGTGGACCGCCATACCCTCGTCCACGGCTCTGGAGACTGATTTGAAGAAGTCAATCAGGTTCAGGAGACAAGATCATTCCTTCATGAGCCCAAACTGGGTGGGGTCCAGTGTTTGAAGGTTGTCAATGTCTTTGTTTATAAGTTCCATGATAATACTTTCCAAAAAGCTAAAAACAAATAGAGAGAGAGACTGAAAAACCAAGAAATTAGTGAATCTCAAAGACTGCTTTTCTCCTTTGCAGGTAGGCAAGCAATCCTGAACACCAGTTGATGTGGGTGGCAAGCCCCCCACACTTTCAGGCTTATATACATGTATATATATATATATATATATATATATATATATATATATATATATATATATATATGTATATGTATTCCATACATCCATACATTTGGTCGAATTACACTTAGTCGAAAATGATTCCAGGCATTTCACTTCAATGAAAGCTCACTTGACTGAAAGCTCACTTGGTCGAATTTCATTTGGTCGAAAATGGAATATAGCCCCTGCCCCACTGCAGTGCAACCCTGGAGTGAGAATATTAAATAAGGGGGGGGTCACCCCCAACTTTATGCCAATAGTTTTTACTAAAGATATATATATCAATGCATTTCTAATGGCTATACATTCTTATAATAGTGAATACATTAAAATTATGTGGGGGGCTACACCCCCCATACCCCTCATTGTGGGGGGGCTGTGCCACCCACACCACCCCTTATATAATATTCTCATTCCAGGGTTGCACTGCAGTGGGGCAAGGGCTATATTCCATTTTCGACCAAATGAACTTGGACCGAGTGCGCTTTCAGTCAAGTGAGCTTTCAGTGAAGTGCAATGCCTGGTATATTTTTGACTAAGTGTAATTCGACCAAATGTATGGAATCCAGATGTATATATATATATATATATATATATATATATATATATATATATATATATATATATATATATATATTTATATATGTTGAAACACAGGTGCCCAGTAGGAAAGTAGTTGGAATAAAGAAGCTGAACCACGACAAAGTAAAATCTTTTTTAATGCAAAATGGTGAGCGCATTCGCAATGGTAACCATTGCTTCATCAGACAGTATATTCAAACAGCAACAGCATTTAAATACTTTAATTCATTACTAGAAAAAACAATCTTACCACTCAAAGTTAATTCAGCACTCAGCAATCAATGTATTACTATGGTTACATTTTGCCCTTAGTTCATTGCTGAAGTCAGAAAAACTCTGGGCTGGATTCACGAAGGCTTACACGGAGTCTAAGAGTAGAGTAAGCCGGCAGACAGCCAGTATGTCTGCCGAGCGATCCAGCAACAGCTGCCAGGGGCGTGCATGAGAGCTCCTAAAACTACTTTTGCACGGACAGTGTTATGTTATGCAAATTACCTCATTTGCTGCTGAAAGCTATGCAAATGAGGTAAATTTGCGATCCAGGAAACACTAACCTGTCCGAGTAAGAGTAGTGTTATTTGCAGAAATGTACTCCGTTGGTAACGGAGTACCATTCTGCAAATAGCAAAACGGAGCTATGACAGCTCCAAATAAAGGATGCATCCAGTTGAGGAAGCATGCCAATGGCCAAATATAAGGCCATTGGCATTTTTATCTGTTGAAAATTGTTTGTTTGTGTCTTTCAGCTTTTCCCGGTTAGGGGTCGCCACAGTGGAACTCCGGTCCGCTAATGATTGGTAGTTGATTTTTACGTGCCGAGTTACCAGCCCTGATGCACAACATTCAACGAAGGTATGCCCATTCACGCATGTCTCCACGCAGAAGACGCTCTAGCTGAGAATCAAACAGAACAGAGTCTTACTATGAGGTGACAACGCTACCGCAGCACCACCACCACGGGTTCATCTGTTGAAAATTAATAAAAATCAAATTTCTTTTTCCCGATCTCCTATGTTTAAGCATAGTGCAGCACCGTGCAAATGTGTGGTGCTCTAAAAACCAGAAAATAAAAAAAAAAGCCAAAAATAGGCATTTTATTAAAAATATTATTCTGCCATGCAGGTGAATGGCAGGCTGAAGACAACATGGCTACTGAGTAGTGGTTGCTAAGGGAGGAAGCTCAGTTTGAGAGATGTAACCAAGCATTAGTAGGCAATCCTATGCAAATGAGGATAAGGATAGTGAATCCCAATTTTCCCTGCCATGTGAGCCATGTCCCTAGAGTGTAAGTGTAGGAGTAGGGGAGTAGTAGAGTAGAAGATAGGTGACATCATGAGGGGGTATGTATGAAAGACTGTAAGCTTATTGCAGCAGAGTGGCTTGTGTTTGCTGTGTGTTACTCAGGAGTGGAAGAGGCGTGCCTACAGTTGTCTTAGCTGAAACCCAGAAATTGAAGGTGTACGCCATGGATATCACTGAAATTTCTTGCAAACGTGCTTACACAGTGTGCGTGCGTGTGCACACCTGTAAATCTGTCTAAGCCTGTGTGCGCGCATGTGCACCCGTCTAAGCCAGTGTACACCTGTCTAAGACTGTGTGCGCAGAGGTGCACCCGCCTAAGCCCGTGTAAGCCTGTGTAAGCCTGTGTGTGGCTCGTGTGCACGTGCATGCGCTTGTTTTCCCCCTGTGCAAACAGAAAGGGAAAAGGAAGGAAAAGAAGTAGTAGGATGTTAACCAAGAAGAACTAGCAGAGCTGCCAGGTGAAACAAATCAGAATCAGCCAATTACACAGGCAGTACACTAGCCCAACCCAGCCCAGCACTTAAAACTCTGCAAGCAACATTCCCCCATGTTTTTCTCAGAAACACTGCAACACTGCAGTATACAAAGAGAGTGAAAACTTAAAAAGCTTAACTCAGACAAAATATGTTAGGGGCTGACATTGCTATTATTAGGCTACATGTGCAAGATGCTGAGGGTGGTGCCATTGTGAATGCTGCTGAGCAACCCACAGTGAGGAGACGGAGAAGAGTGTACAGACCCAGGGTAACCTATCAGGGGCTACATGAGCTGGAGATAATGGAGTGCTATAGAGTGGACAGAGACCTCCTGCAGCAAATTGTTGAGCTGTGCAGGCCATGCCTCACACCCAGAACCAACAGAGGGGAACCCATCCCAGTGTAAACCAAGGTATCTGTTGGCCTAAGAATACTAGCAACAGGTACCTTCCAGAGACCAAGTGGTGATATGATGGGGATTTCACAGGCATCAGCATCCAGGGTACTGCCCCAGTTCCTGAATGCCATGTCAGCACATGTCAGTGATCATGTATATTTCCCCAATTCCCATGAGGCATTGGTCAGCAATATGCGTCTCTTCCAGCAAATAGTGGAATACCCTGAGGTAGTGGGTGCAATTGACTGCAAGCACATACAAATCAAAGCACCAGCCGGTGAGCGGGGTAGGGCCTACATCAACCGCATGGGCTTCCACTCCATCAACTGCCAGGTCATGTGCAATGCCCAGGGCATAATACTGAATGTGTGTGCTGGCTGCCCTGGAAGCTACCACAATTCCCATATCTGGCATCTGACGCAGCTGTACCAGACATTTGCCAATGGGGACATCCCTGATGGTCACCTAGTGGGGGATGCTGGATACGCACTAGAGCCGTGGCTGATGACACCCATCAGAAATGCACACACACCTGAACAAGAACTCCATAATGAGGCACATGCACAAACATGAAATGTAATCGAGCGTGTGTTTGGGATGCTCAAGTCACGGTTCCGGTGCCTGGACGCATCTGGTGGATCCTTGCAGTACTCATCAACTACATGTACCCAAATTGTCATGGTATGTGCCATGCTACATAATATGATCCTGCGAAAACAGCTGCAGCAGGAACAACATGGGGCAGGACCAAACAGCCCCCCACCATTGCCAAGGCCTGCACAGGCACAGTGTGACTCAGAGGAGGAACAACCTGAGCCTGCCCCAGTAGGCAGAAGGAGGCATGCCCAGTATGCCTTGGCCTTGGCAATGCATAGCACATACACTTGCTCAGTGGGAACCCTGAAAATG
Source organism: Protopterus annectens (assembly GCF_019279795.1). Taxonomy (NCBI): domain Eukaryota; kingdom Metazoa; phylum Chordata; order Ceratodontiformes; family Protopteridae; genus Protopterus; species Protopterus annectens. The sequence continues at coordinate 1,003,094,630 of NC_056729.1, forward strand.
ATACCTCTCTCTGACTTGCACATAAAATAAAAGGGATGCCTAACTTGACACTACCTGTTTTCAAACATGTCTAGGGAGTGTACTATGTGCATCCGACATAGGCAGCCTTGCAGCACCACCTGAGGCATGATTGCCATGTTTTAAGAAATATAAAGCAGTGCTAAGCAGCTTTTACCACTAATTAATATATGTAAAAAAAATTGCCCGCGCCAACTAGCACAACGTCGGACAACGTTGAGCAATGTTGGGCAAGGTCGGGCAAAGTCGGGCAAAGTGGAGCAAAGTCAGGTAAACATGCTCATATTTGCTTTACTGTTCCTTAAGCAGTCTGGTCTGCCCAGCATGAAAATAAAAAGCAGTGACAGGGCTTGAACCCAGGACACTGTACACTATAGTCACAGTACTGAACCACGACACCATTTCACTGACACAGACACAGCAGGACAATTGTACACTAATGCAAACAAAAAAATGCTGTATCATGCCCCTAAAGAGGCATATGGGTAACCTCCCCCACAGGCCTACACAGACAGAGAACAGCAGGCGAGGTGGTGTGATGTGGGTTGGGTAGGCTATGAAGTTGCAATCTAATATACGTGACATTGGATGCTAAGATCTGTAGTACAGTAGTATGCCTCAAGCTAGTATGATAGGCAACAGTACAGACTGAAATGGTGTACCTTACATAGCAGTGCAGGCCTAGCAAATGTGTATAAGTGTCAGGTGAACCCCTCATCCTATGTACACCCACAGTAACAATCAGGTGTGCCCTCGGTTAGAAATGTACAAAGAATAGCTGTCCCCACTGTATGTAGAAACGTTGATAAGTCTATGCAAAATGTCTCATGGAAGCCCTGCAGGCACAGCATGATCCCTGTTGATTTTCGACACAAAGGTGAGCCCTGCTGTAAAAATACAACTTGATTTTCCACACCTATATAGTATAAATGTCTATACCAGGTGTGCTCACGCACCAACAAATGTAGTGGATTTCATTCAGCATCACACTTGAAAGGTCATACTGGGCATGCTCACACACTTAAATAAACTAAGCAAATGTCAGGCAACAACATACTGAAAGGTCATACATGGCATGCTCACACACTTAGGCTAAATACGGAGGTGATAATAAGGGATCTATGGACAAATGTGGATAGTCATCTCTACTTCCAGAAACACATTCACAAAGTGGTCAGAAAATCATGCTATGTGTTCCCACAAACTGCCAAGGTCTGTGCATGTAGGTCAAAGGAGGTTCCCTCTACTCATGAGTCATCAGACCCATCAGAGAGTACCACAACACACTTGCGATGAATCTGACTAGGCACCTTCAGCAGGTGGAAAGACCACTGAAGTATGTCAACAAGAGAATTACTGGCCTCAAACAGTTGCCCCATGCAACAAGACTGAATTTAACCCAATCTGTACTCTGTTGCATACTGTCTACTCAGGAGATCTCTGCCCAACAGACAGGTCCATGTCATGGCAACACTCAGATCTGTTCTGAATTACAGCTCAATGGCACTAAATATACAGACCCAACTGATATTGCCAACATCCTGGCAGATAGGATCAGTGTTAACTTTACCCCCCTCTCACCCATGAAAGAGCACATCTCTATAATGGAAGACTGCAAAGTTGCTGTCATCATGGCTGCACAGGTAAAAAACACTCTCCAAAGCCAGTATCACAGCAGCCATGGGACCAGATAACTTCCCAGGCTGTGTTCTACACAAACCACAGAACGAACAGGCACCACAACGACGTACCATGTTCAGTCATAGCCTCACCTCAGGCTTTGTGCCTGCTGAATGGTGCACAGTGATGGTTATCCCACTACACAAGGGTGGAGACAGCACAGACCCCAGGAACTAGTGCCCCATTAGCCTGATGAGCCTGCGCTTCAAGGCCATGGAATGTATAATCATGCAACTTATAAAAAAATACATTGGTAATCGCCAAACCCTGGACCAGAACCATGTTGGGTTTGTCAAATGCAGATCATGTCTCCTAATCCTGATAGATGACATTGAAGCAGTCACCAGAACCGTAGACAAGGGTAAGGTGGTTCGCACAGCTTATGTAGATCTTGCCATGGCTTACAACCCCACCCCACACTCTGGAAATATAGATCAACCCACTAAACTAGGCATAAATTGCTATGTCACAAGATGGGTTGCCAACTGGCTTACTGACAGAACACACACTGTGAAAGTAGCAGACTCCAAGTATGACTTTGGACCAGTGATGAGTGCAGTACCACAGGGTCCAGTTCTGGGTCTTGTCCTGTTTAGTATCTACTTCCCTGAAGTAAACTTTAACATGGAAGGTCTGTGGCTACTGAAATTTCCATATGACTGCAAACTAGGAGCCATAATTGTAAACACTAAAGATGTGGACATCCTACAAAAGGGCCTCACTGAGACAGATGGCTGTTGTCAAAGCCATGGGCTCAAGCTCAATGCCAAAAAGTGCATTGTCATCCCCTTTGTTAAAAATTCTGTAACCATGAACTACAACATAGGCGGTAGTATACTTAACACTGAAAGTGTGACAAGAGACATTGGGTCACAGGTGGACAGTGGACACAACTGTGATAATCACATCCCCACAGTAGTCAGGAAATCCTCCTATGTGGCACACCTCATCACAAAAGGTGTCTCATGCAGAATAGAAGAGGACATTGTTCCCCTCTAATCATCACTCACTAGAACCATAATAGAGTACAACACCCCTTTTGCTATGTACCTCACAAGACAACTACAACAACTGGAAAGCTTGCAGCAATACCTCACAAAGAGCATTAGCAGCCTGAAATACATGCCATACACAGACCATCTCAAAATGCTCCAGCCGTACTCCCTTGCATATCGCCTACTCAGAGGTGTTCTCTGCCTAACATACAAAGCTATGTCAAACACAGAGCTGTTGGACATGCTCCATGTAAAACACTCACATTCCCTCTGATCTTCTGACCCAAAACCACGAGTGAAATACAAAAGGAAGGGGTGCATCCATTTACCTTATGGATACCCACACCTTCAGGTTAGTGGCACAGCATGAGGCCTTGGAGACCATGCGAGTGCAACTAACATTGGGCAAAGCTGCTTATCAGATTGTAGCCTGCTACAGATCACCTACCTTGTCTCAGGAACCTCACTCAGTATTCCTGAGAACAGTGGAAAATATAAAGGTCCTATTAAACACCATTATATGAGGAGATTACAACTACCCAAACATTGAGTGGGAGAATTACTCATGTACAACGTCCTTTGCCCAATGTTTCCTAGAGTTTAAAAACTCTAACTCCCTGGAACAGCTGGTCACCACGCCCACTAGAGGTGACAACATACTGGACCTGATCATCACCAACATGGGGTACCAGTGTTTCATAACAGAGATAAACCCCTCGCTGGTAATATCAGATCATAAAGTAATCACACTGGACATCCACATCCTGCCCCCCCCCCCCGCCAGTCAATGAAACCACTGTGAAGACATTTTCAAAAGCAAACTGCACACTTCCCAAGACCAAAGTGGAAAGTTCCAAAGCCCCCTTGCTATAGGATAATGCTATACAATCTGCAGAATCATTTACAAGTGCATCCTATGAGAATCTACAGGGATGCATGGATCGAGACATCCCAAATAAAACCAAGATGTACTCCTCCAAAAATAAGAAACCAATCTGGTGGTCATTGCCCATAAATAAGCCAGACAACAGAAGGAGGAAATGAACACATGATAGAGCAAACTTCACAAAAGGAAAGGCATCACTGATCATTATTAGGAAGAAACAATGATCGCTCATAAAATAATCCAAGGCCAGTTTCTAAAGACAAATTGCCAAGGAATGTAAGAATAACAACAACAAAGCCTTTGTTAGCTATACCAAACATGTAGGTGGCAACTTCCAAATATGCTGTTACCTACTGAAAAATGGCAAGAAATACACTGAACCAACTTACATTGCCCACATCCTGGGGGACAAGTTCAGTGCAAACTCCCCCCCATCAACCCCAAAAGGGCCTGTGTCCATCCCAGAAGAATACAGAGCCCCAGACTTCATGGACATGCAGGTAAAGGCAGCCCTTTCCAAAGCTAAGAACACATCAATGGGAATGGATGGTGTCCCAGGCTGCATCTTACACCAGCCCCAAAAGGAACTACACCCTCACCTACATTCACTGTCCAGACTCAATCGTACCACAGGTTATGTACCCAAAGAATGGCATACACCAACAGTCATCCAGCTCCACAAAGGGGGTGCCACAATGGAACCTGGAAACCATTGCCCTATAGGTCTACTCAGCCTGGTTTGCAAAGCTATGGAGCAAATCATCATGGAACCCATACACAGAGACATTGGGGACCTCCAGACACTGGACTCTACCCAACTTGGCCTTGTTAAAGGCAGATCCTGTCTCCTAAACCTAGTTGACTTATTTGAAACAGTTACCAAGGACATAGATGGAGGTGAAAGTAGTCCACACAGCCCACCTGGACCTAACAAAGGACTTTCTACACCATTCCCCACTCTGTCATCATGGACAAGCTTACCAGCTTGAACATTAACAGCTATGTCACAGGATGGGTGGCCAAGTGGCTCACAGATCAAACACACATGTTCAGAGTTGCGGTGCCATGTCTGACTCTAAACCAGTCACAAATGGCATCCCACAGGTCTTGGTCCTGGGACCCCACCTGTTCAGTAGATACTGCTCAGAGGTACAGGCAAGCACAGGAAGAGTATGGCTGAACAGGTTTGCAGATGACTGCTAACTGTGGTCCATAATTGACTCTATGGCTGACACAGACATCCTCCAGAAGGGTCTTACAGAGACAGATACCTGGTGTCAAAACAATGCCCTCAAGCAGAATGCCAAAGAATGCATAGTCATCCCCTTTGGATAAAACAAAGTGCACACAAATTACCACATAGGTGGTAATCCAGTATGTACGGAGAATGTAATTATGGACCTGGGGACTCAGGTAGATAGTAAACTCTCCTTTGATGATCACATGGCCAAAGTGTTTAGACATTCCTTCTATGTAGCCCACCTAATGTCACCTAATGTAACCCACTTTGTCTAATCTGATGATGTCACCATCCTACAAATATACCTGTGGAAAGGGGAGTTCACAGTAATGTGTGTAGTGCATTGTGTAAATGCATACTCCTGTAGTATCATAAAGTAGTCAGGTAGGGGTTTGAATCCTGCACTTGACAAGTGTGTTTGTGTTTGATCTTCTTGAAGAGGACCAACCTTTTTGGAGAGTAGTAAAACACCTTAAAAGTGGTATACTAATCTTTGTGAAGTCTGATGATGTCACCATCCTACAAATATCCCTGTGGAAAACACAACTCCTAGTAACGTGTATAGCCTGTTATGTTAATGCATACTCTTCTAATATCATGAGATAGGTAGGAGTTTGAATCCTGCATTTGACAACTGTATGTTTGTGTGCGATCTCCTTGTAGTGGAGCAGCCTTTTTGGAGAGTAGTAAAACACCTTAAAAGTGGTATACTTATCTTTGTCAAGTCTGATGATGTCACCATCCTAGAAATATACCTGTGAAAAAGAGACCACCCAGTAATGTGTACAACTTGTTGTGTTAATGCGTACTCCTCTGTTATCATGAAGTAATTAGGTAGGGGTTTGAATCCTGCACTTGACAACTGTGTGTGTGATCTCCTTGAAGAGGAGCAACCTTTTTGGAGAGTACTAAAACACGTTAAAAGTGGTATACTTATCTTTGTCAAGTCTGATGATGTCACCATCCTACAAATATACCTGTGGAAATGAACACATTCAGTAATGTGTATAGCATGTTGTGTTAATGTGTACTGTTCTGTTATCATCAAGTAGTTAGGTAGGGGTTTGAAACCTCCACTTGGTGAGTGTGTGTGTGTGATATCCTGTTGGTCAATGTATTGTGGGTTTTGCTTTTACTACTGTATGACATATCAGTATGACAACAGTATGTGCATTGCACATGTCAGGTAGCTGTGTGGCAAATACATATACGTACATGTGACCTCAATTATTTAATAGGTGGGAACCCTGCTTTCTCCATGAACACATCTGTCAACTTTGCCAGAGTGTGCTGCCACTTTCCAGACCTTAGGTCACATCTATATGATTGTGACAAGGCCAGCCACAGCAGTGATCCATGGCCTAGGTCATCCGTGTCACACACACTCATTACGGTTTCTATTGAATTGTGTGAGTGAGGGTTTATGGCTGAGGTATATTTCAGACCTGTTCAAACACAGCAAAGTCTGTCAATGATGGCTATTCATTATAGGTGTACAACAACCTTTGTGGATATGCATGCAGACCCCTTATTGCTTATGTGATCCACCAAGGGATTTCAAAATTTCTTTGGAAATGTGATTACCAAAGGAGAGATGATGTAACACTTGGCTGCATGTACACATCGGTATATGTTCAACATGTTGGTGGCTAATACCAATGTGGTACTGTGGGGATACTATGTTTCGTAAAGGTGGATGACTATGCTTTGGTTGGCTTATAGCTTTACAGCATGGGTTTGACAACAGGTATCTGTCTGTATGATACCCTTGTGGAGGATGTGTGTGTCATCTGGAGAATGCATTATAGGCCACAGTATGCATTTCCAGACTTGGACGGACATATCCCTACTGTGATTGCTTGTACCTAAGAGAGCTATATGCCAAACAGGAGTGGTCTCAGGAATGGGTGCAGGTGAATACCACTGGTTACTGGCATAGTATAGTACCTGAAGAATCCAAATGTTACTATGTGTCCTACATCTGTGTGTCAGTTGTCAAGACATCATCTAATGACTGTTTATGGTCAGGCTGTTGATATTATGTATACTACCAGAATGCAAAACAATGACAGATAGTATCACCTACAGCACAGTGTCAAACCATGTCATACACACATGTGTACTCAAGTTCCAAAATGTGTGTAGTACAATGCATACTGGCCACCAACAGAAACTATGGAGTGTTACTGTGTAATACAGGGCATGTCACCCTGCCCATGTGTCCAATATGCACGTACATGCAGACAGTGCATCTCCACCATGTTCACAAATGTACACCTGCAAATCTGTGCTACACACATCCCACACATACCGTCCACTCAATAACACATGCTGCCAATACTACACACATCAGCCAAGCGGCATGTGGGCAGACAATACACTATTGGAACTAACACTGGTGTAAACAATACTACATTGACAATCATAGCTTTAATGCATCATGCCTGCTCAGCAACACCTTCAAGGATATCATTACACTCTACTGCTGACAGCATGCTAACATTGCTATACTGCTATAAAGTCACCCTGTGCATCAGCACCATGGTAGCCTGTTCCTGCATCAATGTTACAGATGACAGGAGGTGGCACAGGTTTCATCATATGCACAGGGTGTGCTGTTAGTTTGCCAGAGGCCTACATTGAGCCATACAATTGACATGTATGTGTGTGTGTGTGTGTGTGTGTGTGTGTGTGTGTGTGTGTGTGTGTGTGTGTGTGTGTGTGTGTGCGCGTGTGTGTGTGAGGGCCAAGAGTACTGCTATGGGCCAATGTTGAAGTAACATGTGCGGGTATGTGTTAGCCCTAGGTGTCTGGTTTATGTGTGTGTGTCTGCATGCACACAGTTCCACCATGTGGCTGCCATATACGGGGATTTGTGGGACAGCCATAGACTGTACCTGCCAGGCTTTACAGATCACCGTCTCTGGCCAGGGATATGGTACCTGTGCCTGGCAGGGGTGCTACTGACAGTATCAGGTACTAAGCCAGACTGGGTACTATCCTCAGAGGTAGACAGATGTACACTGGGCCCAGGTCCCTGCTGGGACTGCCCAGAGCCATGTGCATGTGGTCTTCTAGGACGGTCTATGGACAGCCCACCCCAACATTGCTGGGGCTAGTACTGGCACTATGGGAGCGGCTGTGACTTGAGGGATGTCCACGGTGACTGCCAGCTGCTGATGTTGCTGGCATACATCCACGTCGATGTCTCAGCCATCCCGCACTGTCCTGACACATGGACATGACATTGTGGAGGACATCTAATGTCTCACCCCAATGTTTATCCATGACCTCAGTGTAATTATGGATGGCACCTGCTAGGTCACAGATACTGTCAATTACAGCGGTGTTATGTGCCCTCTGTGCCCTTAGTCCCTGTCTGGTGTACCGTTCCATATGTGCCTGTGCCTCCATGACAGCCTGGAACATGCGTGAGGTTGTAAGACCTGTGGCACATCTGCCAGGGGCATGATGAGCAACAGTGCTCCGATGAGAACCCCTGGACATCTGCCTATGTGGTACCCTTCCAGACATCTGGGTATGGCTGCTGTGTCGGGATGCATGTGCCATAGATACCACACTGTCCTGGCCAATGCTGACTGTATGCTGTCCCTCAGCTAAGGACATTGGTGATGGATGTATTGGCAGTATGACTGTGTGCATGGATGGGGTGGACACTTGTGTACTGTCGATTGGTGGCCCAACGACAGACCCTGGCAAACATGCCTGTGCCTCAACACACCTATCCTCATTATCACTATTTGGCTCAGTGACATCAGGTTCCCTGCTGCAGTGAACCAGCCCAAACTCAACACCTGTGAGAGGAAGACAGGAAACACACTTTACGACCTGTACATGATGTCAGAACACATGCACACAAATACACTCCTCACTAAAGGAGACACACACACACACACACACACACACACACACACACACACACACACACACACACACATGCACACACGCACACACAAACACACACACGCGCACCACCAGCAATCCAGAACATACTCAATAGCAGTTGATGGTGGGGTACAGTATCACAAGCCAAACAGTCATATCACATGTGTCAGCATGCAGGACGTGTGTTGCTCAACAGCATGCAGTGCAAGTGTAGACAGCCCTTGCTAATAACAGTATACATGGCTTTGATGCATGTGTGTTGTTGTTCAGTGATTGCCCTCACCCTGGAATGCAATGTGTACATGGACACAACATTGCTGTGCAATTATTAAAAGCTCTGCAATGTCCTGTGCACCATCACTCACAGGTATACATCCCATGGCTGGATGTGTATCTGTGTGTCACATAGATACTCATTTCTGATTAGAGTGTCTGTGTCTTTAGCAGATAATTGTGGACACAGGTTTAGCACATGCATACTATGTATACACACAGGATGAGTGGTGCATGTATATCTGATGGAATACCATTGCTCAACATAGCCATTGTACAGTGGTTATGGTGAGTGTAGGACATATTGTGGACATGCCAGTGCCAGCCATGACATGGCATGCTACAACACAACTGCAACATTAAATATCACACATACCCAATGTGTGTCATGTGACCTATACGCTCAATAGCATTACAAGACATATATGTGTCACTTTGTACAAATGGTGATTGCTATGCATATTGTGTATAGATGCATATGTTTGCACACACACAACATTGAGGTGCATAGCAATTAATGCTATGTGTAGTACTGTGGTTACTGTAACTGGATGGGGTGTAGTACCATGAGCCATCATCATGCAGCATCATGTGGTCACTCAAGGCTACTAATGTGTGCCAGACCAGCACCTAGCATGCTGTACCTGAACTTCAGTACCATGGCTACATTCACCATTTCGCAGCCAGTTGTTACATGTGTTTGTAAGGTGCCCAATAGGGATCATTGCCTAACATGAATGTGTTATGTGTTGAAGAGTGTTGCACAGCCCCATGATAGGCTTCTACCCCTCAGGTATATTATGTGTGCTGTGTAGATGACATTTGGGATCCTGGAGTGTGACCTTACAGCGGGTGTCTGAATACACCATGTGTAGCATGTTAACGTGTACTGCGTATGACAAAGTTGTGTATGTTGTGTGCATGTGTATTGACTCTGCCTATCCAATGTCCACTACAGTGTTGCCACAATTGTGTGGGATGCTCTGCGTATTGCTTGTGTTTGAGGCAGCTACTCACGTTACTGAGATGTGCATAGTCTCACAGCAAACATGCACAGCATGCATTATGCATAGGTGTGTTACGTGTACATGGCCTACACCTCACCTATGACATGCACATTTAATTTGCAATATTAAATGTAGAACACACTCACCAGCATGGGTCTGCTGCCTTGCTGTCACACCAGAGGGACCTACAAGGATATGAGACAGTTTGTCAGTGGCAACAACTGTGGCATTGCTACTGTGGGTTTGCAGTCTTACAGTAGTACAATGGTTGACAGCCAAAGGCCTACAGATTATATTCCAAATTATCAGTATTGCACAACACCAGGCTCAACATCTTCTAACTACACAGTACACATCTCACATATGCATGATCTACCAATAGAGGTAACAGTAGTCTACAGATATGCCATGTTACCTGCATGCTCCATGTCAACTTGCTGGGTGGCTCCGGCCTCCATGATGATACATGTTTGTTGTTGTTCTTGTTGGCCAGTTGCCACCAGGCTCAGGACCAGCTCCTCCATTCTGGTGAGGGGGGATGGATGGCTACCCCACCACCTGTGGCAAGCTGTTGTCTACGGACATCAGACGCACGCTGCTGGACATGTCTAAGTAAATCACTGCAGTGATGGCGTACCTGCTCATATGTCCGGTTATGCATGCCTATGTCATTTACCCTATGGACAATATCTTGCCACAGTGCAGTCCGCTCATGCTGGTCCTGGTTGTATTCTTGAGATCAGCAGGGTGTAGTGCTGAACCAGGGTGGTTGTTATTTGTTCTTCCTCTGCTAGGCTATAGGTAGGGTTACGATGGTGGGCCATGACCCTGGAAGACAATGAAACAATATGTGTGAGCAAGTCATGTGGCACACTTAACATTCTAAAGTACAGATATCAATTAACTGCCATATATATCAACCTATTGGCTGTCAGAGGATACACACTTTCATTACCACATAGCAGTGCTCTACCCAAAACTGCCTGACAGTGCCTGGCATGCTCTATATATCAAACCATGTTCTGCACAGCAACAAAGAGAAACCAGTATGTAAGACTATACAACAGTACATGGCACACTGTATGCGACACAATGCACCACCTAGCCACATGAGGTATATATATCAAGCTAATGCATAAATAAATATGTCATCCATTGCAATGATTGTACAGTTACAGTATTACCAGTATACCACACTAGTCATTGATTGCAACCCCCTGCCTAACATATGTGCACATTCATTAATATAGGTGGCATACTGCTGTACTAGACTAAACATCTTGCTAGATACGCACTTATATCCTGTAACACACATATGACCGAGGGCATGGTACAGGCATACCCACACACACATCAGACATACATACAAGACACAAAGGTATGGTAACCCAGATGAGCTTTACCTGTGTACCCTACAGTACGTGTCAGTACTTACAAAATGTTATGCCTGAGTTATGTAATCTGTGAGGACTACAAGGAACACTCAAGACAGTGGTTCCACGCAATGTGGACATACACCATACTGTGCTGTTTAGGCCTACAGCTTCAGGGAGTAGTACAGTTCATACGGGAGTTGGATTCACCAGCAGTACCAATCAGTAAGCATACATGTACTGCTTTAGCCTACAATGAGACACCCAAGTCGACACCAAGGGACTACGTCAGACCATATGCCATATTGCTTTGTCTGCCTAGTAATAGCATACACATCTTTTGCTGGGATCACAGCTAGGAGACAAAATACCATGACAGAAACAGTTTCCCACTAAGGTATCACACATATACAGAAGTTTGACACATTCGCCAACACATTCACCATCACACTCAGCCAACCTCACATAGCAATTATTGCAACAAGTACATATGGGTGGGTAAAAGGCTATTGGCCCTAGGGCCTATAGAAACCTAGCCATATGCTACCCTGGCCTTTGACACACATGTAATTTAATTTCACATGCCCCTGTCAAGCAGTGCCACAGAGGTGATTCCCGGGGTGTATTTCCTATCTCTCATCCAATCATCAGGATTATTCATGATGACTGCTAATGAGGAGCTTTGTTTGCTATTGATAGGTGGTTTGTTCCAGAATATGGGATGTCTCTGAGATAGGAATCTATCCCTCCAGTATGTTCTGTTTATTGAGGTGACAAGGTTTAGGTCCCTAGAGCATGTAGCTTGTAGGGATTGTGCTCTGTTTACGTGGAGCATGTCCAACAGCTCTAGGTTTGACATAGCTTTGTATGTTAGGCAGAGGTCACCTCTGGGTAGGCGGTATGTGACACAGTCTAGCTGTGGTTTTGTGAGACGGTCTGCATTGGGCATCTGTTTGAGGCCAGTATTACTCTTTGTGAGGTATGTCTGTTGTCTTTCCAGTTGCTGTAGATGTCTTGTGAGGTACATACCACATGGGGCATTGTACTCTATAATGGGTTTTATGTGTGATGAGTAGAGGGGAACACTGACCTATATTTCTCTGGATGACACACCTTTTGTGATGAGGTGTGCCACATAGACAGATTACATGACTAGCGTGGCACTGTGATTATCAAAGGGGAGACTGCTGTCCACCTGTGTCCCATGGTCTCTTATCACACTTTCGGTGTTAAGTAGACTACCACCTATGTGGTAGTTCATGGGTACAGAGTTTTTGCCAGAAGGGATGCCAATGCAGTTTCAACACTGAGCTTAAGTCCATGGCTTTGTCACCAGGCATCTGTCGCAGTAAATATGACCCTGTCTCTCTCTCTCTCTCTCTCTCTCTATATATATATATATATATATATATATATATATATATATATATATATATATATATATATATATATATATACATACACACATACATATAAACATCCATTGGTATACATATAGATATACATATAGGCACATTTACAGTCCACCTTTCATGGTGGGAATATCAATTATGCGAAGGTTGTGAGGTATACAGTTATGTAATAATATTGCACAGTGTTGTGCAGAATGCATTGAAGGTGTTCTCAGCCCATGTAGCTTTAGCAGGCCTCACTGGCTGCAACACTGCAAACCTAACAAATCACACCCACAGCATTTAACCAACACATGTCATATACCAGCACTGTATGCCCTCTTGTTTGCCACACACTACAACCTCCATAGAAATATGCACATAACAACCTTCCCCAACATATATATATATGTCCACCCTTTACAAACAGTTGTATGTCCCTTGCTCTATGCTCATGTACAGATGCTAATATATCTGACACAGACAGATTTCTCTGTATGTGTGTGCCATACACACACAAGGTCCATGCTGTTGTAAGTCCGTGGACCTCACGGCTGACCTGTTGGGCCTTGCTGCAACATGAACAGGTGTCACATGTGAGCACACAGTAATATTAGAGGGTGTATATATAGCTGCAAATGCTAGATTAGCATACTAGCCTGGTACAGCAGTTGCCAATGCTAAGCTACATGTTAATATGACTATTATGCATTTGTTACTCTGTCACATCCATGTTTATATAGCTGTATGCGCTACACCCCCAACCAGCCATTGTACACACTACTGTACAGAACACATATAACATGGATCAGATGTTTGATATTTAATGCTGAGCTACATGTGTCACAGTTATATCCCACTGCACACAGCTACACACTGATTTCTCCATGACAGTAGTTATGCAGGGCATCTGTGCATAGATACATACTGCTGCCACATATGGATGATTCAAAGTATGTAGAGTACTCTTCAAAAACATCTTTTACATGCCAGTAAATACATATCTGTTACATACCTCTACTTTGTACATGTTTGTATTTTTCAGTTCCGTGTGTCTTTTTTTTTTTTGGTTATTTATTTATTTTTTCTGTTGCTGTTGCTGTTGATGTAGATGTTGGTGTCTGTCTGTCTGTCTGTCTATGTCTCTCTCTCGTTCTCTCTCTCTCTCTCTCTCTCCCGTAGCTGCAATGAAATGATTGCATGTGTGGACAGCAAGTACAGCCTGCTTTTATATGTATCTGCACATGTGCATGTGATGGCCTCTGCACCAATTGGTGGTAATTGCAGTACTCACTGTCATAGCAACCCAATGCTATAAATTGCTAAGTCAGGTAGGCATAGCCCTTTCAGCTTTTCAAAGTGGGGCCCATGCTTGTTTGCTGTGGACACTGTTGTGTAAGTCAGAAGTTTGGTATACTTCCTATATCTGAAACTAGGGGTGTAGGCAGTGATTTGAATGTTGTAGTCAGACCTGAATGTTGCCACTTCCAGTACACAGTTGTCAGTGTAGAATTGTACTCACCCCTACAAATGCTAACGCAAGATACATGGGTGTATGTAGTTTCTTTACTACTTATACAATTAGCTGCAATACATAAGTAGTTATTGAGATGTATTCATTTGGCACATGAACTGTTTGTGAACTGCTATACTGTGAATATTAATGTACTCACTTCTGCACAGTTTGTGCTCTTTTATTGTTGACATTAGCACAGGATGTCCAAGAAAACTGGACAATTCCAGTACTGGGTATGCCTACCTATATCCTTTCTGGACCCTGAACACACAGGCATTTTGTATGTTTGGGTGGGGATTGTCCTGCTATGATACTGTGTGGGGGTTGTAAAGTGCTGCTGTAACATTATTTACTGCTAGAATGGCTGGTTCTGTTATCACAGTCATGTAATGCCACAACAACTGCTGGTAAAGTTCCTCAGAACAGGTTTTGTGTTATGGCATTCCTATCTTTCCTTTACATTCACTCATTCTGATGCATGATATATCTATTTCAGCAACCACCTGCTGTATATCTACTGTGGCTTAGTGGTACTTCATGCAGTCTAGTGTGTCCAAGGTCCAGGATTTGAGACTGACAGAGGTGTTTTATTTTGCTGCTGAGAAGAACAAGGGCCCTCACATCCAGGGTGACTAAGGCACTTTTAAGCAGTTGTAAACCGGTTTGCGTGGGTTTGCATGAGGCTTAGCAATACTTAGCTAAGCGCACACAAGCATGCACTTGCACAAACCCGCTACCTACTGCTTAAAAGTGCTTACTCCCGCTAACCCCTGCGCTCATTTCTTTGAAAGAAAAGAAAATGGGGAGATAGGAAAGTGGTGAAAAAGGGGTAGAAAGAAGGAAAGACAGTAGGGAAAACAGCTTGGGATGTGCAGGATGGGTGCAGGGAAGGTTCATAGCTGCCCATTTCTTTAACAGCAACAGCTGTGCATATGCTAGAAATTTGGAGGGAAATTTGAAATCTTCCACCCCTGAGAGAGGGGTGAGGACAACAAAGTATGTTGTACTGCCAATTAAATATCAGTTTATGTGTCCAGCATACATGTGTGCGAAATGGGCAGCTATGTATGGGGCATAATTTTTTGGGGGGAGCAGATTGCCCTTTTTTTTCAGGTGAGAGTGGAATGTAGGGTAGGGGAAGTAGGTATATTTGAGGAGGTAGGTTGGGGAGGTAAACAGACAAGACAAACAAGACGCATACAGGAGCAGAATATGACAGATGTGGTTGGTGAACACCATTGACAGGGAAGGATGTTTGGAAATCGCAAGCCCATGAGCCCACAGATGGCAACAGTGGAACTGAGATCCCCACAGATGGTTAGTCACCACTGCACCTTCACAGCCCAGAGGGTGGCTGTGCTGGGGTCTGCGTAGGAGGGGCAGGCTCACGCGTGAGTCATGCCACACATGCCTCAAGTTCGCATAGAGGATCAGCTACTGAACGCTCGATCTCCCTACGCACCACAGCCCGGACCATTCGGGGGGTGATAGGTGGACCTCCTCCGGCCATGCTTGCACTGGGGGAAGAGCCCCATCCCTTGCAGCACTTCCACCCGAAGGTGGCACAGGGCCAACGGAGGAAGAGGTCCCGGGCTGGGCACCGAACCTGCTGGTGCCAGGTGCCATCGCCAGCTAAGGTGGGACAGGTGGGTCCGCTGGGACCATCCTTCCCATACGTTCTATGTTTAGGAGGATTTAATGACAATATGGGTTGGTAACAGTGAACAGCATTCCGAATTGGTTGTAACAGCATGCAGTAGTATTGCCATTAATCCAACACACCAGAGTTCCAACAGTTGAACAGCAAGCATAACACATGCATATATAGAACAACAGTGGACATTCCAACAGCATGCAGGATTGATTGGTGGCAACAGGCCACCAAGATTGTGGTATTTGAACAGGGCACATGCATCAGTGTAAATGCAGATATTTATAAACCAATAGGACATATGTCCCAACAAATGTTTTGAGATTAGACATACCCATTGAGGTGTGGAATTGCATTGTTTATGCACATACAGTAGGGTGTAAAATGATACCTCCATTAACAACTTATATGTACTTATAGTTTACACTACATTCCTATTGACTGCAGGTATATATCCCCTACATGTATTATTACACTAGGCAATGTCTGTTAAATTGTGAAATGCGTTTTGCTAGTTCCTTATATACCTGACCTGTATCTGACATACAAACTGTCCAGGATGGAGATGTTACTGCTACGTGTTTATATATTTTATTTATATTTATATATCTACATATCTGGATGTGTTCAGGTGACATTATCAGTTATATTTTAACAGCCCCCTACATTTCTAGCAGCACACTGACATTTCTGGGGAACACAATAACAAGCTACCCATGTGCTAGATTTACCTATACATGCCAGCCATGAACCAACAGTTGAGGACTGTATATATGCTTAACAGCTACTGGCACTCCCTTCATCCACTTTATATGGGCCTACCCAAGTGTGGGTTGACAGCGCTTAATACAACAGTACTATTTCTATAAGGCAAGAGTACAACAACATTTTGAAGAAAGTGACATGGACAAACTCCAGGAATTATACCTTTATTAATTACATTACACACTTTTCTAGAGGCTCTCTCATTTATTTGATATTACAGTGCATGCAGAAGACTTATTCAAGACGTATTATACCTTTATTAATGGGTTACAACACTCTTTTTCATGCTATCTCACTTATTTTATATAACAGTACATGCAGTGAAGTTATTCAAGACTTATTATACCTTTATTATTGGGCTACAACACTTTTTTTCAGGCTCTCTCACTTATTTTATATAACAGTACATGCAGAATAATTACTAACCTGCCTGGTGGTGCAGCTTTAGCAGCCTATCTACATAGGCTTGCTGATTCACAGCACAGACACCTGCAGCTGTGAAGTAAATGAAGTGATATTGAGACATATACCTATCCATAATATCGACTACAATAGCAATTCTTACATACTTCATTCCATGGCTACCTACTCAGTAATGGGGCATTTTGTATCCCATGGGCCTCCTGCATCCACTGGTTCATTCGGTCCTCCTTGCGTCTCTTCAGGTCTGAGTAGTGGTATCTGACCTGCTCACCAGTCCGAGGGATGTCTGTGGCACTGGTGAGATCATGTGCCAGACGGTTCCAGGCTTCTGCTTTGTATTCAGTGCCCTGGAACTGGCCCTGCAGGAGTCTGGCATCATGATAATGGACGAGGAACCAAACCATCACTTTTGAATCCTCAATGCCCCACAGTTGCGCTTGAAAGTGAGAGCCCTCTCCAACACCAGCCATGCTGCCTGCAGATGGGAGCTACAACCAGTTATGGCAAGTATTCCCACCTATGGGGCTTAAATATGCCTCATTTCCTGAACTTATTTGTAATTGGCCAGTTTTGAAAAATCTCAGCTGAAAGCACACCTGCTTAGCACTGTGTAAACTTTCATTAATACATATGTGTGTGTTGAAAGTGCATGCATATCAAAAGCTGTCATGGTTTAGTGGTTCAGTAGTGTGATTATGGTGCACAGTATCCTGGGTTAGAGGCCTGTCATTGCTTTTTATTTTACTACTGGCCAGACCGGCTAGGAGGTGTGGCTGTGTTTAGCCGACTTTGCTCAACTTTGCCCAGTGTTGCTCTACATTGCTCTACGGTGGTCTACGTTGCCCGACATTGCCCGATGTTGCGCTAGTTAGTGCGGTGTGCAGCTAAGCGCAAACATGTTTTGTTTGCACTAGTTGGCGCAATGTGCAGCTCCATGCAAAGCCATTGCGCTAGTTAAAACAGTGCTAAGCTATGAGCAATTATACTTAAATGTGCTTAATACTGGTCATCAGCAGTATGCATAACCAATTCACCTTCTTATACATATATAAAATATCATTCAATACTACATAGGACATTTCAATGCTTTTTACTAAAATTTAAAAGATAAATGTCAGGAATTATTTTTCTATACAGATTTCCTACAGAAAATAGAAAGGGGAGTGGAGGGACTCGAATCGGGAATGCCTCCTCTTTGTGTGAAGGCTCTACCACTACGTTATTGCTGTTTGGCTTAATTTGCATATAAGTTTCTTATTATCCTCTTCGATGTCTAAACTACTAACTGTAGCTAAGCAATGGGCAAACCCATCAAACATGCACAAATACAGGCAGCTATTTTGGGAATAATAAAAAAAAATAAGAGTTTTACATTTTATAATTGTACACGGGTTTAGAATGTGGTTGAGTGTAGTGTTGGGTATGTACTCATTTGAGCGGACTCGCTCATGTCAGTTGACATCTGACGATTGACGGACTTGCAGGGGCATGGATTTTTGGACTGCTCGGCAGTCCGACACGCCCCTTACACTCGTGCACGCTCATTGTTAGCCTTAGAGTTGTCAGCTCACCCTCATGAATATGCATGGCGCGCTGACGTCTTCCTCTTAGGCTACAGTTTCCGTGTAAGACTTATTTAGCCTTACATGTTGGATTAGTGAATCCCCGGGTCTGTTTACAAACCACATGCACAAATTGTAAAGACAAGAACATATGGATAAATATCAATAAAATACATAAAAAGTCAATGAATAAATACATATACTCATGTTCCCCATTTATTAACTACTTATGTGCATAGAGATAAGCATAAATATATATATAAAAGTATAGGCAGTACACACTCAACAACTTAATACATATATTCTGCCTAATAAATGCACCTGTTGTCCACCTAGTAAATACATATGCTTTAATACATGCATCTCAACAAATGCTTGTCTTTAGTGATATCTATACTAGAAACAGCTCAAGAAATACTGTCATATTAACCCAAAGCCCTGCATGTGTTTGTGTGGTCTTCTCTTGTTAAAATAGTATTATTATTTTTTATTTTATTTTAAACTTCTAGATTTTAGCACTGGCTTCAATGGAACACTATAATTCAAACCCAAACTTCTGTGTGCTCCTAAACGCAAAATCCATTTTACTTCCATATTTTCAGTAGTATTGACTATGTCCCCCATCCTATTGCTGACATTCTGAATGTGTAAAACCTGAAACAAAAATATATGGTCATCCCCCTTATCCAATGTATGCTTAGCCAAAGCACTATACAGTTGCCCTTTTCTAATGCAGTAAAGGTGATCCCTTATCTGTTCCCTATGGTGTCAGTTAGTTTTGCCAACATAGAAATGGAAACATGTTGTGCAGTGAGCTACACACACTACATTCTTAGTATTGCAATCAGCAGAATTCCTTAGCCCCCATAGATGCCCTGTTTCAGGGTGCTTAAAAAAACTTGATTCATCTGTATAAATGCACTGTGTACATTTTCCACATCTATCGGTATCATTCACTGTGCTATCCATCAGAGCAGGCATCCTTGGATAGCAAAGCTGCTGTTTCAGATTTTTCTTATTTCTAATTGCAAAATGTGGTTGTCCACCCACTATGTTGGTAGTATCCTCATCTACTTACAACATATGCCAATGTTGTCGTATGATGGTTTCAAAACTTTTCACATACCTTGTATATGGTAAAACCATCGGAATGTATGGTGCTACACTATTCCTAATACCTACCCTGTCACTACCTGCTCTATCACAGTAGTAGGGCTTAGCTTTACCTTTCCTTTCTTTGTGTACGTTATGGTACACCTTATCAATTTCATGTTCACTATACCCCCTATTAATGAAACCTGTTCTTAGCATAGTTAACTCATTTCTATACACTTCCTCTTAACAACATAGGCTAGATGTTCTCATTGCCTGACCTCTGATTATGTTAGGAAAAATCTTAGTGTTATGCATACTGTTTCTGTGTAGAAAAGATGGTCTGTGACATTGTTTCCTATGTACAATTTATGGTGTTGGCATCAATAAAGAAGGTCACATAGGCTAAATGTATATTGCATATTACTGTGTGAGTAGGGCAATGAAAGATTCCATATAAGATTGAATGAAACAGTGACACATGTTCAAAGGCTCACACAACAGTGCAGATTTACTAAAAGGTGGGGAGGAATCATCACCGATGTCATTACAAATTGAGAAAAATTCTGTTTCACCAACTCAAGTGTTAGCAGGGTCAGTACTACAAAAGGCATATTCTACCTTTTTTGTGAATTCAGGAGGTATATCTCAAAGAGCATATCCTAGGGAAAGCAAGTACTTCAGCCTTACATAGTGCACCACAAAGCTTTGATTACACTAGAAGTCATGACTGCTCCACCATCAGCACTGAAAGCTTTGTCAGGAAATATCCATTATGAATACTGTCATTGGTCAGGCCACCATTACTGGATCACTTGTACTTTGTGAAAAAATACTTCGAAGTTCTGCAAGAAGCAGTCTAGATGCTCCTTAAACCCATTCTCACCATAGATATTTTTTTCCAATGGATAAGAGACAAAGATCCACTGATAAAGGTACCACACAACTCTTTTACAGCCGCACAAGTTAGTCTACCGTACATTAACCATATCTTCAACAAGAAGACAAGATCTCACTCTTCAATGCCTTTCATGGAGAAAGAATTAAGTTAGCCACAGCTGGACATAAATTAGAGTGGTCAGTGATCTCGTTCAACAGGCTTCCTAAAAGGATGTAAGCTTTGAATAACCATAAACTTAAGGAAAGAATAAATGATCACACATCATGTGAGCGATGGAGCAGAGCAAGGTGAGCAAGCTGCACTCAGACTTTGAGTTTTAAGGTGTAATTAGCTAAGTTTTTCATTTTAATACCATATAAACTGTAAGCATAACAGCAGTAACAAATCTACAGTGCAGTCTCAATAGTGTATTTATATGCAATTCTGTCCATCTATTGAATTGCTGTCAAGTCAAATGTGACTCCTATAGTGATATCTTGAATAGTTGATATCATCCACAGAGTATACTAGGTAACTATGGAACAAAGGTCTTTTGTCAAGTCTTTCTTCTGTATCACACATACCACATAGGCACACACACACACACACACACACACACACACACACACACACACACACACACACACACACACACACACACACACACACACACACACACACACACACACCTACAGACAAGTTAAAGTCACCAATCTAACAATTATATGACTTCAGGATGTGGGAGGAAACAGGAGTATTTGAGGAAAACCCACATAATACCTGGGAGGACATGAAGACTCTGCAAAGAAGCCAGCTGAACCATAGATCCTCCTCCTGTAAGGGGACAATGATACACATAGCATCATTGAACTGCCATGTTATTACCATCGCTTTAGTGTCTGCAAATGGAACTGCCACTTATTCCATTCCTCTTCAGATACGTATCATCAATACCTGATGCCTGAGTTCTCAGGACTGAGCATGTAAGCAGTGTTATGAAATCTGAACCTCGTCAGGCATCCATGGATTTAAAGGATCTGGAACAGCCAGGTTGACTATCTATTCAGTCTTTACTCAAGATCCAGAAGCACCTATTGGTACTGTGAGGATTCAATCCAGTCAGATTTAGCTGGAAACTGATGTTTTTCAGCAAACAAACAAACAATCAAACAAAGTTAGTGAGCAACTAGAGGGGTTGTCTAAATCATTTTATGATGTATGCTACTAGCTTAAATGGTTCGGCCTATTTGGCTCAAAGGTTCCAGATGCCACCTTTAAAAGGACAGTAGGGTAATTAATCTTAATAGCTGTGAGAAGGTGTGAGAGTGGTGTAAATCTGTTGAGGGATTGGATAACTAAAACTGCTGATGAAGGTTTGACTGGTAACTAGAGTAAGCAGATAGTCAATAGTTGTGTAATCAACATATATAGTGTTGTGAACTGCATGTCAAGTTTTCTGTTTTTCATCATTAATAAACACTTACAGAGGACTCCTGGCTACTGTATTGTTCTTGGGAACTCTAAAGTTATACCAACCAGCTGGGAGTTGCCTGATGAAAGTGGATGATGCTATTGTCCCTTGTTCAGTTGTAAACAGTCACTTCTATCTGGATTTGCAGGAATAGTGTGCATTTGTACGAAGCAACTTGAAATATTTTAATATGTGGCACATATTTGTTTGGAACAAAGATGAAATGCATTACATGGCCATCTTCTTTTTATCACAGCCTGACATCTGAACTGTACGTAGATGGAGCTAGAACTGATTGGTGGGGCTTGTCTGGATGAAAGTAACTGACTCTCATGTCACTTGCTCAGTTTACAGTTATTTCTGAAACAAAGGGACATGGATACACCATGGAACACCTAGTCCTTTAGAGATTCTGGGGAGCAGGTGGTACCACTAACAAAGTTGCATAAGTGGATTCTGACAAAAGCTTAGTAGCCAGAGATGATATGGGAGTTCTGCAATGCATTTTATCCCTTCTACTGAGAAATGACTGTAAACTGAGTATGTGACTCCTCTGCCCTGAACCCCATCTAGTCTACTTAGAGGTGTACACAGAAGGCCACTGGAGCTGGGGATGATGCCATTATTGTTTTAAAGTTCTTCCCAAACCTCTGAGGTCAATATCTTGTGTTGGTGTGGGGACAGTGTAGTCATTACTTCTCTAACATTCCCCACAAACTTAAGAGGGGTGCACAGGGGGTTAATAGGTGTGTTCAGAAGCAGTGTACTGCCTAAAAGTAAGAAGAAAACATTACTGTAATTATTATTTTTTCCTTACATTTGAACATTGGGTGCATATACAGGTGGCTATATTTTGGGGGAAGGTAAAGAAGCATTCTATTTATGTATCTCTAACAGCAAATATGCCCCATTTACTTTTTCAGTTTCGTGCAAGTGTGACATCAGAGAGATACACAGAAGGGGGCTGTCTTTTACAGGTAGGAGATAAGGAGGAATGCTTTATATACATATGACAGCAGTGACTTAAAAAAAATATGATTTCTCTCTTAATTTTCATCTTAATTTAACATTAGATGGGGATAAACAAAAAGTGATTTTTTTAAGGTGATGTAGGGAGACAGGTACTATTTACAGGTATGATTTATATATCATCTCAAGCATTTGTCATCTATGTTTATTGTGCTACTTAGTTAATATCGAGGATTAAGCCTTGTATACAACTGATTTCTTCCTTAAAATAAAAAAAAAAAAGTATAGTTGAATTTCCTTCCTTATGTATGATTTTTGTTCAGGCAATCACTGAGTCAAAAGGCTGGAAAATTGTTCTAAAATCACCTCCCTATTATATGATCGAAGATTCATTCTTTCAAATGCGTCTTGATCGAACTTGAAAGCACGAAATGGCAAAATACCGAAATGGCATATAAGCAAATTCTTTCCCTGGAAAAGAAATCGCTTGGCTGCCTTCATTATTTTGCCATTTTCGTCACTGTAGTGCGATCTCAGAGTTGGTATATTTAAGTAGGGGGAGTGTGGGTGGCGAAAATCCCACTTTATGTAATGTTTTAAAGGTTTTTTTTTTTTGGAACAATGATTTTTTTTCCTGGGAAAAAAAGTGTCCAGGATTGTAAGCTTTTGTTTACATGGGGTCGATAAATCAGTGTTCGCTTTTTTTAAGTGTTCGCTGATTTAATATAGACCCCTAAAATCCACCTATATATGTCTAGTAGCCCTAGATCCCTAACTTAATTTAGTTATTACAGAGTAGCATTAGGTCAGTTAGAGTGTGTTGAAAGGATTCAGGGAAGAACAAGACTGAATTTTTTCCTTAATCCTGATTTTGGTTCAGGCTATAATTAGATGAAAAAGTTGTTTTTAAAAAACTGTAAAAAGCACCTCAGAGCATCTAGAATCCCCATGGCTTCTGAAAACCTGAGAGCCCTTAGACCCCCGGCTTAATGCACTTATTTCTACACCAATTATTACAGTGTAGTCTTGGTCAGTTAGGGTGTGTTGAAAGGATTCAAGAAAAAACAAAGCTGATGACCAAGACTGTGAATGTCCTAATAGACTAATACAGCATCATCCAGAATTCCTCAGCTCTGTTTTTATATCCCTTGGACCAATTTCTTTGGACCTGGTTTACCCACCAACCCCAAGAACACTTTGATGACATATTACATATTGGGGTCTCACCAAGGAGAACCAAGCAAGAACCCTAACTCCCTCACCAGGAGGTGTAAAATGATCTAAAAACTGGCACTAACTTATCTAAAAAAGACAATCTTCCTTGCTGTAATCAGGAAAAGGGATCAGACTTTCCTCGATCTTTCCCAATGCTGCAGGGTTTTTTCTGGTTAAGGGAAGGTATCCAACTTGGTGTCTAGGGTAGCAGTTATTACTGTGGAAGAAACAAAGCTTAACTGAGTACAATGAGAAGGGATCAGGGACCACACCCCAATCTCAGGAGATCCCGGTGTATTAGCAGCTCAGAGACTCATGCTCAATAGTCCTGTCCCCCAATGGTGTGCTTTTTCTGAGGAAAGATTTCCCCATGGCTCACTGGACTAACCCACCATTTCTCCCACACTGTTTAAACTTAATTGTACCTCTGGAGGGTTGGTTGCAACCAGGGACTAGCCTTACCACACACAGAAAAGAGGAGTGAAACCCA